>NW_027142675.1:100000-110000 GCF_026170545.1 Melanerpes formicivorus | reverse complement strand
TTAGAGCCGGGGCGGCTCGCTCGGCAGCGGGCGGGGGTACGGGCCACAAAGCCGCCCTTCTCAGGCTAGAGGTTTCATTTAGGGAGGAACCCTCGGGGACCCCACCCGGGCAGGTGAGGCCTCACGCGCGGCGCCGCTTTTAGCCCCTTTTAACTTTCGCGACGCCGCCGCCTCGCTCTCGGCTCGGCCAACCCCCGCCACACGCAGCTGCTCGCGGCCGGCACCCGCGGGTACCCGGAACCGAGGACGACACCGGCGCCTCACGCGTTTTAGGACACCTGAAAACTCACGGGGCCACGCAGCAGTCACAAAGCCGGTTGCGGTAGACCGGTCCCCGAACCCTGCCCCAGCGCCGGGGGGGAGGTGGAAAGGGGAGGATGCGGCAAGGCACGCGCCGGGCCGCTAACGCCACGGCTCCCCCCCGCTCGAGCCGCTCGGGGCTGGGGGAACGAGGACGACACCTCACACGCGACGGGAAGCGAAGTGGAAAGGAAGACCGCCCTTGCCCTGCCGGCCGGGGGCCCTTTCCGACGCGACCCGAAAGGCCTCATCGATCAACAAGGACAGAAGGAAAGGAAGCCAGCGGAGGCCCCACGGCCTCGCTCTTCTGGGACAGACACAGCCACGCGCACCCGCCACCGCCCTCGGGAGCAGCCAGCAGGCACGGGGCTCGGCGTGCGGGCAACACGCCGGAGGAGCAAACGGGGCGCCCTCCAGAGATGGGGGGGGGGGCAAGCTGCACCGGGCCGCACCGGCTCACAGGGCACCTCTGCCTCCCCGAAATGTGGGCTTGCATTTTCCCTCAAGCTGCACCGAGTTACATCTCCATCACGGGGCGCCCCTCTGGAGCCAGGAGGAAGCCGTGCTGGGGCACCGGCTTGCCCTCCTCCCCCCATGCCGGGCTCCATAGCATACGAGTGGCCAGTCACCGCCGCTGGCTTTTCCCTTAGATGCCGTGCCCCCGCGGGCTGCGGCTTTGGCCATGGGGGGGAACCCCCGTGAAGAGGGTCCAGTGCTGGGAACTCTCTCTGCCCCTTACCGGGCTCTCTCTCGCCGTGCCTGGACGGGCTTGCTTTCCATTCTTGGTGGGACCGACGCCGGCACCACGTCTCCCCGGCTTTCTCTGCCCCCGTGCCCCACCGGGCAAACTTCGCTTCGGGGGTTCCACACTTCGGCAGTGGCCGGCGCCAGCCACTCGTCAACTTTTTTTCTTTTCCCCGCTTTCGTTGCCGAGCCCGGGCTGGGCTCCGGCTCACGGACGAGCGAAACCCATCCAACACCGCTGAGGGTGCGCCAGCGGCCGCTCCAAACCGCCGCGCCTTTGTTCGGCCCCCGCGGGTCCCCTCTCTGACCCGGGCGAAAGCCACCGAGAAGCCAGACGGACCCCTGCCCAGCCGCCTGGCGGGTGGCTTGGAGCAGCCGCTCGGCAGCGCTGCCCTGGGAGTGCTCGGCGTCGCTTGTTCCCTCATATACGGAACTGGAGGGCCGTCAGCTCCGCGAGCGCACAACCAGCCGACCTCCGCCCAGCGGCAGGTCGCAGAAATCACGCCGGCTTGTACGATGACGTAGGCGGAGGCAGAGCGCAACAGCGACCCCTTGGCGACAAGCGCGATCTCCGCGGAGAGCACGTCTACTCGCCGAGGGAGAGCACGTCTACTCGCCGAGGGAGAGCACGTCTACTCGCCGAGGGAGAGCACGTCTACTCGCCGAGGGAGAGCACGTCTACTCGCCCAGGGAGAGCACGTCTACTCGCCCAGGGAGAGCACGTCTACTC
This sequence comes from Melanerpes formicivorus, assembly GCF_026170545.1. NCBI lineage: Eukaryota > Metazoa > Chordata > Aves > Piciformes > Picidae > Melanerpes > Melanerpes formicivorus. The sequence continues at coordinate 108,226 of NW_027142675.1, read as the reverse complement.
GCCCAGGGAGAGCACGTCTACTCGCCCAGGGAGAGCACGTCTACTCGCCCAGGGAGAGCACGTCTACTCGCCCAGGGAGAGCACGTCTACTCGCCCAGGGAGAGCACGTCTACTCGCCCAGGGAGAGCACGTCTACTCGCCGAGGGAGAGCACGTCTACTCGCCGAGGGAGAGCACGTCTACTCGCCCAGGGAGAGCACGTCTACTCGCCCAGGGAGAGCACGTCTACTCGCCGAGGGAGAGCACGTCTACTCGCCGAGGGAGAGCACGTCTACCCGCCGAGGGAGAGCACGTCTACTCGCCGAGGGAGAGCACGTCTACTCGCCGAGGGAGAGCACGTCTACCTCCCGCCTGAGGGAGAGCACGGGGGGGGGGGACAAAGACAGGCGGCAGCAGCTTCGGTGAACGTCACCCGGGAGGCGACCGGGGCTGTCCCGGGGCAGTCCCGGGAAGCCGGCGTCCGACACAGGGAACCGTCAGCTGCCGGACCGGGGCGAATCCCCGCGGCCACGGCAGGGGTGGGGGCTCGAAGACAGCCGGCAGCCGCTTCGGTGAACGTCACCCGGGAGGAGACTGGGGCCCTCCCGGGACCGTCCCGGGAAGACGACGTTCGGCACGAGATCCCGGCCGCGGCCGGACCGGCTCGAAGCCTCGCGGTCCCGGCAGCAGCCGGAGCCGCTCGCCGCCTCGGGCTCCCGGCCCCCTACAGATCCGGCGACTCGTTCGCGGGCGGCGGGGGGAGGCAGTGGAGGGGGTGCGGGGAGAAGCGGCAGCGGAGGCGGAGGGGGGGGGGCTCGAAGACAGCCGGCAGCCGCTTCGGTGAACGTCACCCAGGAGGCGATCGGGGCCGTCCCGGGGCCGTCCCGGGATGCCGGCTTCCGGCACGGGGTCCCGGCCGCGGCCGGACCGGCTCGTATCCCCGCGGCTCCGGCAGGGGGGGGGGGGCTCGAAGACAGCCGGCAGTCGCCTCGGTGAACGTCACCCCGGCCGGCGACCGCGGCCGTTCCGGGGGCCGTCCCGGGAAGCCTGCGACAGGCACGGGGGTCCCAGCCGCGGCCGGACCGACTCGAAGCCCCGCGGCCCCGGCACGGGGGAGGCCCAAAGACTGGCGGCAGCCGCTTCGCTGAACGTCACCCGGCCGGCGACCGGGGCCGTCCCGGGGCCGTCCCGGGATGCCGGCATCCGGCACGGGGTCCCGGCCGCGGCCGGAGCGGCTCGAATCCCCGCGGTCCCGGCAGCAGCCGGAGCCGCTCGCCGTTCGGGCTCCCGGCACCCTACGGATCCGGCGACTCGTTCGCCGGCGGCGGGGGGAGGCAGTGAAGGAGGTGCGGGCAGAAGCGGCAGCGGAGGCGGAGGGGGGGGGGGGGCTCGAAGACAGCCGTCAGCCGCTTCGGAGAACGTCACCCGGCCGGCGACCGCGGCCGTTCCGGGGCCGTCCCGGGAAGCCTGCGACAGGCACGGGGTCCCGGCCTCGGCCGGACCCGCACTGGGTGCCGCCGCCTCGGGCTCTCGGGACGGTATGGATCCGCCGACTCGTTCGCCGGCGGCGGGGGGAGGCAGTGGAGGGGGTGCGGGGAGAAGCGGCAGCGGAGGCGGAGGGGGGGGGGGCTCGAAGACAGCCGGCAGCCGCTTCGGTGAACGTCACCCGGCCGGCGACCGGGGCCGTCCCGGGGCTGTCCGGGGATGCCGGCTTCCGGCACGGGGTCCCGGCCGCGGCCGGACCGGCTCGAATCCCCGCGGTCCCGGCAGCAGCCGGAGCCGCTCGCCGTTCGGGCTCCCGGCACCCTACAGATCCGGCGACTCGTTCGCGGGCGGCGGGGGGAGGCAGTGGAGGGGGTGCGGGCAGAAGCGGCCGCGGAGGCGGAGGGGGGGGGGGGGCTCGAAGACAGCCGGCAGCCGCTTCGGTGAACGTCACCCGGGAGGCGACCGGGACCGGCCCGGGAAGCCATCGTCCGGCCCCGGATCCTGGCCGCGGCCGGACCGGCTCGAAGCCCCGCGGCCCCGGCACGGGGGAGGCCCAAAGACTGGCGGCAGCCGCTTCGCTGAACGTCACCCGGCCGGCGACCGGGGCCGTCCCGGGGCCGTCCCGGGATGCCGGCTTCCGGCACGGGGTCCCGGCCGCGGCCGGACCGGCTCGAATCCCCGCGGTCCCGGCAGCAGCCGGAGCCGCTCGCCGTTCGGGCTCCCGGCACCCTACGGATCCGGCGACTCGTTCGCCGGCGGCGGGGGGAGGCAGTGGAGGCGGTGCGGGGAGAAGCGGCAGCGGAGGCGGAGGGGGGGCGGGGGGGACGATAGTGGCGGGGGGCGGGGGGTGCTCGAAGGCAGCCGGCAGCCGGTTCGGTGAACATTCGCCGGGGCGGGGGGGCGACCTGTCCGTGCCCGGGGCAGCCCCGGGAAGCCGGCAGCCAGCACGGGGTCCCGGCAGCACCTGTTCCCTGCCCTGGGACTTGCCGTGCCCGGCGGCCGGTTGCCGGGTGGGGGGGAGCGATGAGAGGCGGGGCGCAGCGGCCGGGGCAGCGCCGGGCCGCAGCGGGGGGCTGGGCGGGTGGGGTAGGCGTCGAGCGGCAAGCCCTCGGCTGCAGCGAATGTTCGGCGGTGCGGGGCGGGGGGGGGACGGGACGACACGTTGGGGGCGCCGAGTCCGAGCCACCCCCGGCCCCAGGGGCGGCCGGAGGGGGAGGCCGGTGCCTGGCCCTGGGAGCTGCTGGGCGCCGGATGGCCGAGGGTGCGTCAGAAGCCGCCCGAGCGGTCGAGCAGGTCCTCCAGAAAGGCCTAGGGTGGCTTCGAGGGCCCCGGGGAGCAGTCGAGGGAGGCCTCCAGGCAGGTCTGGAGTGGATGGGAGGCCTTCCAAAGCAGACAAGGGAGGCTGCCAGCGGGGCCTAGGCTGGCACTGCAGCCTGTAAATGGTTGGGGGGGGGGCCTCTGGTGCGGCCTGGAGTCTCTGGGTGGCGTCCAGAGAGGTGCAAAAGATCCTCTGGTGCGGCCTGTGGTGGCGGAGGAGCCTGCAGAGCGTGCGGGGGAGGCTTCTGGTGCGGCCTGGGGTGGGTCGGAAGCCTGCAGAGCGTGCGGGAGAGGCTTCTGGTGCGGCCTGGGGTGGCTGAGAAGCCTGCAGAGCGTGCGGGAGAGGCTTCTGGTGCGGCCTGGGGTGGCTGAGAAGCCTGCAGAGCGTGCGGGAGAGGCTTCTGCTGCGGCCTGGGGTGGCTGAGAAGCCTGCAGAGCGTGCGGGGGAGGCTTCTGTTGGGGCCTGGGGTGGGTCAGAAGCCTACAGAGCATGCGGGGGATGCTTCTGGTGCGGCCTGGGGTGGGTCGGAAGCCTGCAGAGCGTGCGGGAGAGGCTTCTGTTGGGGCCTGGGGTGGCTGAGAAGCCTGCAGAGCGTGCGGGGGAGGCTTCTGCTGCGGCCTGGGGTGGCTGAGAAGCCTGCAGAGCGTGCGGGGGAGGCTTCTGGTGCGGCCTGGGGTGGCTGAGAAGCCTGCAGAGCGTGCGGGGGAGGCTTCTGGTGCGGCCTGGGGTGGCTGAGAAGCCTGCAGAGCGTGCGGGGGAGGCTTCTGGTGCGGCCTGGGGTGGGACGGAAGCCTGCAGAGCGTGCGGGGGAGGCTTCTGCTGCGGCCTGGGGTGGCTGAGAAGCCTGCAGAGCGTGCGGGAGAGGCTTCTGCTGCGGCCTGGGGTGGCTGAGAAGCCTGCAGAGCGTGCGGGGGAGGCTTCTGGTGCGGCCTGGGGTGGCTGAGAAGCCTGCAGAGCGTGCGGGGGAGGCTTCTGGTGCGGCCTGGGGTGGGTCGGAAGCCTGCAGAGCGTGCGGGAGAGGCTTCTGCTGCGGCCTGGGGTGGGTCGGAAGCCTGCAGAGCGTGCGGGAGAGGCTTCTGGTGCGGCCTGGGGTGGCTGAGAAGCCTGCAGAGCGTGCGGGAGAGGCTTCTGCTGCGGCCTGGGGTGGCTGAGAAGCCTGCAGAGCGTGCGGGAGAGGCTTCTGCTGCGGCCTGGGGTGGCTGAGAAGCCTGCAGAGCGTGCGGGAGAGGCTTCTGGTGCGGCCTGGGGTGGCTGAGAAGCCTGCAGAGCGTGCGGGAGAGGCTTCTGCTGCAGCCTGGGGTGGCTGAGAAGCCTGCAGAGCGTGCGGGAGAGGCTTCTGCTGCGGCCTGGGGTGGCTGAGAAGCCTGCAGGGCGTGCGGGAGAGGCTTCTGCTGCGGCCTGGGGTGGGTCGGAAGCCTGCAGAGCGTGCGGGGGAGGCTTCTGGTGCGGCCTGGGGTGGCTGAGAAGCCTGCAGAGCGTGCGGGGGGAGGCTTCTGGTGCGGCCTGGGGTGGCTGAGAAGCCTGCAGAGCGTGCGGGAGAGGCTTCTGCTGCGGCCTGGGGTGGCTGAGAAGCCTGCAGAGCGTGCGGGAGAGGCTTCTGCTGCGGCCTGGGGTGGCTGAGAAGCCTGCAGAGCGTGCGGGAGAGGCTTCTGCTGCGGCCTGGGGTGGGTCGGAAGCCTGCAGAGCGTGCGGGAGAGGCTTCTGTTGGGGCCTGGGGTGGGTCGGAAGCCTGCAGAGCGTGCGGGAGAGGCTTCTGTTGGGGCCTGGGGTGGCTGAGAAGCCTGCAGAGCGTGCAGGGGAGGCTTCTGGTGCGGCCTGGGGTGGCTGAGAAGCCTGCAGAGCGTGCGGGGGAGGCTTCTGGTGCGGCCTGGGGTGGCTGAGAAGCCTGCAGAGCGTGCGGGGGAGGCTTCTGGTGCGGCCTGGGGTGGGACGGAAGCCTGCAGAGCGTGCGGGAGAGGCTTCTGCTGCGGCCTGGGGTGGGTCGGAAGCCTGCAGAGCGTGCGGGAGAGGCTTCTGTTGGGGCCTGGGGTGGCTGAGAAGCCTGCAGAGCGTGCGGGGGAGGCTTCTGCTGCGGCCTGGGGTGGCTGAGAAGCCTGCAGAGCGTGCGGGGGAGGCTTCTGCTGCGGCCTGGGGTGGCTGAGAAGCCTGCAGAGCGTGCGGGAGAGGCTTCTGCTGCGGCCTGGGGTGGGTCGGAAGCCTGCAGAGCGTGCGGGAGAGGCTTCTGGTGCGGCCTGGGGTGGGTCGGAAGCCTGCAGAGCGTGCGGGAGAGGCTTCTGCTGCGGCCTGGGGTGGCTGAGAAGCCTGCAGAGCGTGCGGGAGAGGCTTCTGCTGCGGCCTGGGGTGGGTCGGAAGCCTGCAGAGCGTGCGGGAGAGGCTTCTGCTGCGGCCTGGGGTGGCTGAGAAGCCTGCAGAGCGTGCGGGAGAGGCTTCTGCTGCGGCCTGGGGTGGCTGAGAAGCCTGCAGAGCGTGCGGGAGAGGCTTCTGGTGCGGCCTGGGGTGGCTGAGAAGCCTGCAGAGCGTGCGGGGGAGGCTTCTGCTGCGGCCTGGGGTGGCTGAGAAGCCTGCAGGGCGTGCGGGAGAGGCTTCTGCTGCGGCCTGGGGTGGCTGAGAATCCTGCAGAGCGTGCGGGAGAGGCTTCTGGTGCGGCCTGGGGTGGGTCGGAAGCCTGCAGAGCGTGCGGGAGAGGCTTCTGCTGCGGCCTGGGGTGGGTCGGAAGCCTGCAGAGCGTGCGGGGGAGGCTTCTGCTGCGGCCTGGGGTCTCTGGGTGGCCTCTAGAGAGGTGCAAAAGACCCTCTGGGTTGGGCTGGGGTGGCTCTTGGACCCCTGCCACACAGTGGAGAGCGGCCTCCGGCCCGCCACCTGTGTCCCTGTGTCCCTGAGTGCCTGAGTGCCTGTGTCCCTGTGTCCCTGTGTCCCTGAGTGCCTGAGTGCCTGAGTGCCTGTGTCCTTGTGTCCCTGTGTCCCTGTGTCCCTGTGTGCCTGAGTGCCTGTGTCCCTGTGTCCCTGTCTGTGTACCTGTGTGCGAGAGTGTCCGGCACGCCACCCAGCGGCGGCGGGCAAGCAGGTAGGCGGGTGGGCGGGCCGGCGAGGGCCAGTGTGAGTTTGGGGGGTGGGAGGGGAGGCGGCAGCTGGAAGCGTCAGAGGAGGGGGCGTGGCTCCGGCTGGCCCCGGGAGCAGGTTCCCGGGACCGGGACCGGCTGGACCCGGCGGGTGGTTGATCCCGGGGCGGGGGGCAGAGGCGGCGGGAAGCGGCAGCTGCGTGTGCGGCGGGGGGGTGGAGGGCGAACCGCGGCGGGAAGCGGATGCTTCAGAGCAGGTTACGGGGGCGGGGACGGACGACACCACCTGTCCCCGCCCCGGGACGGGCTGGACTCGGCGCCCTGGACCCGGCGCCGTGTACCCGCCGCCGCCCCCGCCGCCGCCCCCCTCCGCCACCCCGGGACCCCGACGTTTTTTGGCGCCCGCGCCTTTTTTTGCTCCCCGCCTGCCCGCGCTGCCCCGGGCCCTCCCCCGGGGCGGGGCGGGAGGGAGGGACGGACGGACGGGTAGCCGGGGATCTCCGAGCGCGCGCCACCAGACCGAGGCGGGTCCCGGCGGCGGCGGCGGCGGCGGCGGCGGCGGCGGCAGCAAGCGACGGCGGGGGGGGCAGGCTAGGGAGAGAGGGGGAGCGGCATGCGGTAGGGCTGGGGGGTTTGTTTCGGGGGGGAGGGGTGGGGGGGGGTGGCAGCGGTCAGCGAGAGCGGGGAGAGGGGGAGCGGCATGCGGTAGGGCTGGGGTGTTTTTGGGGAGGGGGCGTTGGGGGGATTAGCGGGGGGGGCGGGCAGCCGAGCCAAGCGGCAAGCCGGGGGGGCGGGCGAGGGCGGCTTTAGGGCCGGAGGAGCGGAGCGCAACCTGACCCGTGCAGGCTCCAGCGTGGAGAGCAGCAAGTTTTTGGGGACGGGGGACGACGGACGGGAGGGGGCAGCGGCGAGAGGCTAGCTGCGGCAAGGGGCACCGGCACGGCCGCCCTAACAGCGCCGCCTCGGTCGCAGGGGTTAGAGAGCAGCCGGGCAGCCCGGGAGGGAAGCGGCAGCCCGCGAAGGGGGGAAGGGGGGGCTCCGCGCAAACCGCTAACGGGAGCCGGGGGGGTGTGGGGAGCTGGGGGGTGGCAGCAGCGGCAAGAGGCAACGTCGGGAGGGGGGGCTCCGCGCAAACCGGTAACGGGGGCCGGGGGGTGTGGGGGGGGGCGGTGGCGGCCGCGGCAAGAGGCAACGGCAGGCGGGGGGGGCTCCGCGCAAACCGGCAGCGGGGGGGGGGGGCGGGGGTAGCGGCAAGAGGCAACGGCGGGAAGGGGGGGCTCCGCGCAAACCGCTAACGGGAGCCGGGGGGTGTGGGGAGCTGGGGGTGGCAGCAGCGGCAAGAGGCAACGTCGGGAGGGGGGGCTCCGCGCAAACCGGTAACGGGGGCCCGGGGGTGTAGAGGGGGCGGTGGTGGCCGCGGCAAGAGGCAACGGCAGGCGGGGGCGCTCCGCGCAAACCGGCAGCGGGGGGGGGGCGGGGGGTAACGGCAAGAGGCAGCGGCGGGAAGGGGGGCCTCCGCGCAAACCGGCAGCGGGGGGGGGGCGGGGGGTAGCGGCAAGAGGCAACGGCGGGAAGGGGGGGGCTCCGCGCAAACCGGCAGCGGGGGGGGGGCGGGGGGTAGCGGCAAGAGGCAACGGCGGGAAGGGGGGGGCTCCGCGCAAACCGGCAGCGGGGGGGGGCGGGGGGTAGCGGCAAGAGGCAACGGCGGGAAGGGGGGGCTCCGCGCAAACCGGCAGCGGGGGGGGGGCGGGGGTAGCGGCAAGAGGCAACGGCGGGAAGGGGGGGCTCCGCGCAAACCGGCAGCGGGGCGGGGGCGGGGGGTAGCGGCAAGAGGCAACGTCGGGAGGGGGGGCTCCGCGCAAACCGGCAGCGGAGGGGGGCGCGGGGGTAGCGGCAAGAGGCAACGTCGGGAGGGGGGGCTCCGCGCAAACCGGCAGCGGGGGGGGGGCGGGGGGTAGCGGCAAGAGGCAACGGCGGGAAGGGGGGGGCTCCGCGCAAACCGGCAGCGGGGGGGGGGCGGGGGGTAGCGGCAAGAGGCAACGGCGGGAAGGGGGAGCTCCGCGCAAACCGGCAGCGGGGGGGGGGCGGGGGTAGCGGCAAGAGGCAACGTCGGGAGGGGGGGGCTCCGCGCAAACCGGCAGCGGGGGGGGGGCGGGGGGTAGCGGCAAGAGGCAACGGCGGGAAGGGGGGGCTCCGCGCAAACCGGCAGCGGGGGGGGGGCGGGGGGTAGCGGCAAGAGGCAACGGCGGGAAGGGGGGGCTCCGCGCAAACCGGCAGCGGGGGGGGGGCGGGGGGTAGCGGCAAGAGGCAACGGCGGGAAGGGGGGGCTCCGCGCAAACCGGCAGCGGGGGCGGGGGCGGGGGTAGCGGCAAGAGGCAACGGCGGG
>NW_027142675.1:77500-87500 GCF_026170545.1 Melanerpes formicivorus | reverse complement strand
CCGAGGACGACACCGGCGCCTCACGCGTTTTAGGACACCTGAAAACTCACGGGGCCACGCAGCAGTCACAAAGCCGGTTGCGGTAGACCGGTCCCCGAACCCTGCCCCAGCGCCGGGGGGGAGGTGGAAAGGGGAGGATGCGGCAAGGCACGCGCCGGGCCGCTAACGCCACGGCTCCCCCCCGCTCGAGCCGCTCGGGGCTGGGGGAACGAGGACGACACCTCACACGCGACGGGAAGCGAAGTGGAAAGGAAGACCGCCCTTGCCCTGCCGGCCGGGGGCCCTTTCCGACGCGACCCGAAAGGCCTTATCGATCAACAAGGACAGAAGGAAAGGAAGCCAGCGGAGGCCCCACGGCCTCGCTCTTCTGGGACAGACACAGCCACGCGCACCTGCCACCGCCCTCGGGAGCAGCCAGCAGGCACGGGGCTCGGCGTGCGGGCAACACGCCGGAGGAGCAAACGGGGCGCCCTCCAGAGATGGGGGGGGGGGGGGCAAGCTGCACCGGGCCGCACCGGCTCACAGGGCACCTCTGCCTCCCCGAAATGTGGGCTTGCATTTTCCCTCAAGCTGCACCGAGTTACATCTCCATCACGGGGCACCCCTCTGGAGCCAGGAGGAAGCCGTGCTGGGGCACCGGCTTGCCCTCCTCCCCCCATGCCGGGCTCCATAGCATACGAGTGGCCAGTCACCGCCGCTGGCTTTTCCCTTAGATGCCGTGCCCCCGCGGGCTGCGGCTTTGGCCATGGGGGGAACCCCCGTGAAGAGGGTCCAGTGCTGGGAACTCTCTCTGCCCCTTACCGGGCTCTCTCTCGCCGTGCCTGGACGGGCTTGCTTTCCATTCTTGGTGGGACCGACGCCGGCACCACGTCTCCCCGGCTTTCTCTGCCCCCGTGCCCCACCGGGCAAACTTCGCTTCGGGGGTTCCACACTTCGGCAGTGGCCGGCGCCAGCCACTCGTCAACTTTTTTTTCTTTTCCCCTCTTTCGTTGCCGAGCCCGGGCTGGGCTCCGGCTCACGGACGAGCGAAACCCATCCAACACCGCTGAGGGTGCGCCAGCGGCCGCTCCAAACCGCCGCGCCTTTGCTCGGCCCCGCGGGTCCCCTCTCTGACCCGGGGGAAAGCCACCGAGAAGCCAGACGGACCCCTGCCCAGCCGCCTGGCGGGTGGCTTGGAGCAGCCGCTCGGCAGCGCTGCCCTGGGAGTGCTCGGCGTCACTCGTTCCCTCATATACGGAACTGGAGGGCCGTCAGCTCCGCGAGCGCACAACCAGCCGACCTCCGCCCAGCGGCAGGTCGCAGAAATCACGCCGGCTTGTACGATGACGTAGGCGGAGGCAGAGCGCAACAGCGACCCCTTGGCGACAAGCGCGATCTCCGCGGAGAGCACGTCTACTCGCCGAGGGAGAGCACGTCTACTCGCCCAGGGAGAGCACGTCTACTCGCCGAGGGAGAGCACGTCTACTCGCCGAGGGAGAACACGTCTACTCGCCGAGGGAGAGCACGTCTACTCGCCCAGGGAGAGCACGTCTACTCGCCGAGGGAGAGCACGTCTACTCGCCCAGGGAGAGCACGTCTACTCGCCGAGGGAGAGCACGTCTACTCGCCGAGGGAGAGCACGTCTACTCGCCCAGGGAGAGCACGTCTACTCGCCGAGGGAGAGCACGTCTACTCGCCGAGGGAGAGCACGTCTACTCGCCCAGGGAGAGCACGTCTACTCGCCCAGGGAGAGCACGTCTACTCGCCGAGGGAGAGCACGTCTACTCGACCAGGGAGAGCACGTCTACTCGCCGAGGGAGAGCACGTCTACTCGCCCAGGGAGAGCACGTCTACTCGCCGAGGGAGAGCACGTCTACTCGCCCAGGGAGAGCACGTCTACTCGCCCAGGGAGAGCACGTCTACTCGCCGAGGGAGAGCACGTCTACTCGCCCAGGGAGAGCACGTCTACTCGCCGAGGGAGAGCACGTCTACTCGCCGAGGGAGAGCACGTCTACCTCCCGCCTGAGGGAGAGCACGGGGGGGGGGGACAAAGACAGGCGGCAGCAGCTTCGGTGAACGTCACCCGGGAGGCGACCGGGGCTGTCCCGGGGCAGTCCCGGGAAGCCGGCGTCCGGCACAGGGAACCGTCAGCTGCCGGACCGGGGCGAATCCCCGCGGCCACGGCAGGGGTGGGGGCTCGAAGACAGCCGGCAGCCGCTTCGCTGAACGTCACCCGGGAGGAGACTGGGGCCCTCCCGGGACCGTCCCGGGAAGATGACGTTCGGCACGAGATCCCGGCCGCGGCCGGACCGGCTCGAAGCCTCGCGGTCCCGGCAGCAGCCGGAGCCGCTCGCCGCCTCGGGCTCCCGGCCCCCTACAGATCCGGCGACTCGTTCGCGGGCGGCGGGGGGAGGCAGTGGAGGGGGTGCGGGGAGAAGCGGCAGCGGAGGCGGAGGGGGGGGGGGCTCGAAGACAGCCGGCAGCCGCTTCGGTGAACGTCACCCGGGAGGCGACCGGCGACCGGCCCGGGAAGCCATCGTCCGGCCCGGGATCCCGGCCGCGGCCGGAGCGGCTCGAAGCCCCGCGGCCCCGGCACGGGGGAGGCCCAAAGACTGGCGGCAGCCGCTTCGCTGAACGTCACCCGGCCGGCGACCGGGGCCGTCCCGGGGCCGTCCCGGGATGCCGGCTTCCGGCACGGGGTCCCGGCCGCGGCCGGAGCGGCTCGAAGCCCCGCGGTCCCGGCAGCAGCCGGAGCCGCTCGCCGTTCGGGCTCCCGGCACCCTACGGATCCGCCGACTCGTTCGCCGGCGGCGGGGGGAGGCAGTGGAGGGGGTGCGGGCAGAAGCGGCAGCGGAGGCGGAGGGGGGGGGGGCTCGAAGACAGCCGGCAGCCGCTTCGGTGAACGTCACCCGGCCGGCGACCGGGGCCGTCCCGGGGCTGTCCGGGGATGCCGGCTTCCGGCACGGGGTCCCGGCCGCGGCCGGAGCGGCTCGAATCCCCGCGGTCCCGGCAGCAGCCGGAGCCGCTCGCCGTTCGGGCTCCCGGCACCCTACAGATCCGGCGACTCGTTCGCGGGCGGCGGGGGGAGGCAGTGGAGGGGGTGCGGGCAGAAGCGGCAGCGGAGGCGGAGGGGGGGGGGGGGGGGGGCTCGGAGACAGCCGTCAGCCGCTTCGGTGAACGTCACCCGGGAGGCGACCGGGACCGGCCCGGGAAGCCATCGTCCGGCCCCGGATCCCGGCCGCGGCCGGACCGGCTCGAAGCCCCGCGGCCCCGGCACGGGGGAGGCCCAAAGACTGGCGGCAGCCGCTTCGCTGAACGTCACCCGGCCGGCGACCGGGGGCCGTCCCGGGGCCGCCCCGGGATGCCGGCTTCCGGCACGGGGTCCCGGCCGCGGCCGGAGCGGCTCGAAGCCCCGCGGTCCCGGCAGCAGCCGGAGCCGCTCGCCGTTCGGGCTCCCGGCACCCTACGGATCCGCCGACTCGTTCGCCGGCGGCGGGGGGAGGCAGTGGAGGGGGTGCGGGCAGAAGCGGCAGCGGAGGCGGAGGGGGGGGGGCTCGAAGACAGCCGGCAGCCGCTTCGGTGAACGTCACCCGGCCGGCGACCGGGGCCGTCCCGGGGCTGTCCGGGGATGCCGGCTTCCGGCACGGGGTCCCGGCCGCGGCCGGAGCGGCTCGAATCCCCGCGGTCCCGGCAGCAGCCGGAGCCGCTCGCCGTTCGGGCTCCCGGCACCCTACAGATCCGGCGACTCGTTCGCGGGCGGCGGGGGGGAGGCAGTGGAGGGGGTGCGGGCAGAAGCGGCAGCGGAGGCGGAGGGGGGGGGGGGGGGGGGGGCTCGGAGACAGCCGTCAGCCGCTTCGGTGAACGTCACCCGGGAGGCGACCGGGACCGGCCCGGGAAGCCATCGTCCGGCCCCGGATCCCGGCCGCGGCCGGACCGGCTCGAAGCCCCGCGGCCCCGGCACGGGGGAGGCCCAAAGACTGGCGGCAGCCGCTTCGCTGAACGTCACCCGGCCGGCGACCGGGGGCCGTCCCGGGGCCGTCCCGGGATGCCGGCTTCCGGCACGGGGTCCCGGCCGCGGCCGGAGCGGCTCGAATCCCCGCGGTCCCGGCAGCAGCCGGAGCCGCTCGCCGTTCGGGCTCCCGGCACCCTACGGATCCGCCGACTCGTTCGCCGGCGGCGGGGGGAGGCAGTGGAGGCGGTGCGGGGAGAAGCGGCAGCGGAGGCGGAGGGGGGGCGGGGGGGACGATAGTGGCGGGGGGCGGGGGGTGCTCGAAGGCAGCCGGCAGCCGGTTCGGTGAACATTCGCCGGGGCGGGGGGGGCGACCTGTCCGTGCCCGGGGCAGCCCCGGGAAGCCGGCAGCCAGCACGGGGTCCCGGCAGCACCTGTTCCCTGCCCTGGGACTTGCCGTGCCCGGCGGCCGGTTGCCGGGTGGGGGGAGCGATGAGAGGCGGGGCGCAGCGGCCGGGGCAGCGCCGGGCCGCAGCGGGGGGCTGGGCGGGTGGGGTAGGCGTCGAGCGGCAAGCCCTCGGCTGCAGCGAATGTTCGGCGGTGCGGGGCGGGGGGGGACGGGACGACACGTTGGGGGCGCCGAGTCCGAGCCACCCCCGGCCCCAGGGGCGGCCGGAGGGGGAGGCCGGTGCCTGGCCCTGGGAGCTGCTGGGCGCCGGATGGCCGAGGGTGCGTCAGAAGCCGCCCGAGCGGTCGAGCAGGTCCTCCAGAAAGGCCTAGGGTGGCTTCGAGGGCCCCGGGAGCAGTCGAGGGAGGCCTCCAGGCAGGTCTGGAGTGGATGGGAGGCCTTCCAAAGCAGACAAGGGAGGCTGCCAGCGGGGCCTAGGCTGGCACTGCAGCCTGTAAATGGTTGGGGGGGGGGGCCTCTGGTGCGGCCTGGAGTCTCTGGGTGGCGTCCAGAGAGGTGCAAAAGATCCTCTGGTGCGGCCTGTGGTGGCGGAGAAGCCTGCAGAGCGTGCGGGGGAGGCTTCTGGTGCGGCCTGGGGTGGGTCGGAAGCCTGCAGAGCGTGCGGGAGAGGCTTCTGGTGCGGCCTGGGGTGGCTGAGAAGCCTGCAGAGCGTGCGGGAGAGGCTTCTGCTGCGGCCTGGGGTGGCTGAGAAGCCTGCAGAGCGTGCGGGGGAGGCTTCTGTTGGGGCCTGGGGTGGGTCAGAAGCCTACAGAGCGTGCGGGGGAGGCTTCTGGTGCGGCCTGGGGTGGGTCGGAAGCCTGCAGAGCGTGCGGGAGAGGCTTCTGCTGCGGCCTGGGGTGGCTGAGAAGCCTGCAGAGCGTGCGGGAGAGGCTTCTGTTGGGGCCTGGGGTGGCTGAGAAGCCTGCAGAGCGTGCGGGGGAGGCTTCTGGTGCGGCCTGGGGTGGCTGAGAAGCCTGCAGAGCGTGCGGGGGGAGGCTTCTGGTGCGGCCTGGGGTGGCTGAGAAGCCTGCAGAGCGTGCGGGGGAGGCTTCTGGTGCGGCCTGGGGTGGCTGAGAAGCCTGCAGAGCGTGCGGGGGAGGCTTCTGGTGCGGCCTGGGGTGGGACGGAAGCCTGCAGAGCGTGCGGGAGAGGCTTCTGCTGCGGCCTGGGGTGGGTCGGAAGCCTGCAGAGCGTGCGGGAGAGGCTTCTGTTGCGGCCTGGGGTGGGTCGGAAGCCTGCAGAGCGTGCGGGGAGAGGCTTCTGCTGCGGCCTGGGGTGGCTGAGAAGCCTGCAGAGCGTGCGGGAGAGGCTTCTGGTGCGGCCTGGGGTGGCTGAGAAGCCTGCAGAGCGTGCGGGAGAGGCTTCTGCTGCGGCCTGGGGTGGCTGAGAAGCCTGCAGAGCGTGCGGGAGAGGCTTCTGCTGCGGCCTGGGGTGGCTGAGAAGCCTGCAGAGCGTGCGGGAGAGGCTTCTGCTGCGGCCTGGGGTGGCTGAGAAGCCTGCAGAGCGTGCGGGAGAGGCTTCTGCTGCGGCCTGGGGTGGCTGAGAAGCCTGCAGAGCGTGCGGGAGAGGCTTCTGCTGCGGCCTGGGGTGGCTGAGAAGCCTGCAGGGCGTGCGGGAGAGGCTTCTGATGCGGCCTGGGGTGGCTGAGAAGCCTGCAGAGCGTGCGGGGGAGGCTTCTGCTGCGGCCTGGGGTGGGTGAGAAGCCTGCAGAGCGTGCGGGAGAGGCTTCTGCTGCGGCCTGGGGTGGCTGAGAAGCCTGCAGGGCGTGCGGGAGAGGCTTCTGGTGCGGCCTGGAGTGGCTGAGAAGCCTGAAGAGCGTGCGGGAGAGGCTTCTGCTGCGGCCTGGGGTGGCTGAGAAGCCTGCAGAGCGTGCGGGGGAGGCTTCTGGTGCGGCCTGGGGTGGCTGAGAAGCCTGCAGAGCGTGCGGGAGAGGCTTCTGGTGCGGCCTGGGGTGGGTGAGAAGCCTGCAGAGCGTGCGGGGGAGGCTTCTGGTGCGGCCTGGGGTGGGTGAGAAGCCTGCAGAGCGTGCGGGAGAGGCTTCTGCTGCGGCCTGGGGTGGCTGAGAAGCCTGCAGAGCGTGCGGGAGAGGCTTCTGGTGCGGCCTGGGGTGGCTGAGAAGCCTGCAGAGCGTGCGGGAGAGGCTTCTGCTGCGGCCTGGGGTGGCTGAGAAGCCTGCAGAGCGTGCGGGAGAGGCTTCTGCTGCGGCCTGGGGTGGCTGAGAAGCCTGCAGAGCGTGCGGGAGAGGCTTCTGCTGCGGCCTGGGGTGGCTGAGAAGCCTGCAGAGCGTGCGGGAGAGGCTTCTGCTGCGGCCTGGGGTGGCTGAGAAGCCTGCAGAGCGTGCGGGAGAGGCTTCTGCTGCGGCCTGGGGTGGCTGAGAAGCCTGCAGGGCGTGCGGGAGAGGCTTCTGGTGCGGCCTGGGGTGGCTGAGAAGCCTGCAGAGCGTGCGGGGGAGGCTTCTGCTGCGGCCTGGGGTGGGTGAGAAGCCTGCAGAGCGTGCGGGAGAGGCTTCTGCTGCGGCCTGGGGTGGCTGAGAAGCCTGAAGGGCGTGCGGGAGAGGCTTCTGGTGCGGCCTGGAGTGGCTGAGAAGCCTGAAGAGCGTGCGGGAGAGGCTTCTGCTGCGGCCTGGGGTGGCTGAGAAGCCTGCAGAGCGTGCGGGGGAGGCTTCTGGTGCGGCCTGGGGTGGCTGAGAAGCCTGCAGAGCGTGCGGGAGAGGCTTCTGGTGCGGCCTGGGGTGGGTGAGAAGCCTGCAGAGCGTGCGGGGGAGGCTTCTGCTGCGGCCTGGGGTGGGTGAGAAGCCTGCAGAGCGTGCGGGAGAGGCTTCTGCTGCGGCCTGGGGTGGCTGAGAAGCCTGCAGGGCGTGCGGGAGAGGCTTCTGGTGCGGCCTGGAGTGGCTGAGAAGCCTGCAGAGCGTGCGGGAGAGGCTTCTGCTGCGGCCTGGGGTGGCTGAGAAGCCTGCAGAGCGTGCGGGAGAGGCTTCTGCTGCGGCCTGTGGTGGCTGAGAAGCCTGCAGAGCGTGCGGGGGAGGCTTCTGGTGCGGCCTGGGGTGGCTGAGAATCCTGCAGAGCGTGCGGGAGAGGCTTCTGGTGCGGCCTGGGGTGGCTGAGAAGCCTGCAGAGCGTGCGGGAGAGGCTTCTGCTGCGCCCTGGGGTGGCTGAGAAGCCTGCAGAGCGTGCGGGAGAGGCTTCTGCTGCGCCCTGGGGTGGGTCGGAAGCCTGCAGAGCGTGCGGGAGAGGCTTCTGCTGCGGCCTGGGGTGGGTCGGAAGCCTGCAGAGCATGCGGGGGAGGCTTCTGGTGCGGCCTGGGGTGGGTCGGAAGCCTGCAGAGCGTGCGGGAGAGGCTTCTGCTGCGGCCTGGGGTGGGTCGGAAGCCTGCAGAGCTTGCGGGGGAGGCTTCTGCTGCGGCCTGGGGTGGGTCGGAAGCCTGCAGAGCATGCGGGGGAGGCTTCTGCTGCGGCCTGGGGTCTCTGGGTGGCCTCTAGAGAGGTGCAAAAGACCCTCTGGGTTGGGCTGGGGTGGCTCTTGGACCCCTGCCACACAGTGGGGAGAGGCCTCCGGCCCGCCACCTGTGTCCCTGTGTCCCTGTGTCCCTGTGTCCCTGAGTGCCTGAGTGCCTGAGTGCCTGTGTCCCTGTGTCCTTGTGTCCCTGTGTCCCTGTGTCCCTGAGTGCCTGAGTGCCTGTGTCCCTGTGTCCCTGTGTCCCTGAGTGCCTGAGTGCCTGAGTGCCTGTGTCCCTGTGTCCTTGTGTCCCTGTGTCCCTGTGTCCCTGAGTGCCTGAGTGCCTGTGTCCCTGTGTCCCTGTGTCCCTGAGTGCCTGAGTGCCTGAGTGCCTGTGTCCTTGTGTCCCTGTGTCCCTGTGTCCCTGTGTGCCTGAGTGCCTGTGTCCCTGTGTCCCTGTCTGTGTACCTGTGTGCGAGAGTGTCCGGCACGCCACCCAGCGGCGGCGGGCAAGCAGGTAGGCGGGTGGGCGGGCCGGCGAGGGCCAGTGTGAGTTTGGGGGGTGGGAGGGGAGGCGGCAGCTGGAAGCGTCAGAGGAGGGGGCGTGGCTCCGGCTGGCCCCGGGAGCAGGTTCCCGGGACCGGGACCGGCTGGACCCGGCGGGTGGTTGATCCCGGGGCGGGGGGCAGAGGCGGCGGGAAGCGGCAGCTGCGTGTGCGGCGGGGGGGGTGGAGGGCGAACCGCGGCGGGAAGCGGATGCTTCAGAGCAGGTTACGGGGGCGGGGACGGACGACACCACCTGTCCCCGCCCCGGGACGGGCTGGACCCGGCGCCCTGGACCCGGCGCCGTGTACCCGCCGCCGCCCCCGCCGCCGCCCCCCTCCGCCACCCCGGGACCCCGACGTTTTTTGGCGCCCGCGCCTTTTTTTGCTCCCCGCCTGCCCGCGCTGCCCCGGGCCCTCCCCCGGGGCGGGGCGGGAGGGAGGGACGGACGGACGGGTAGCCGGGGATCTCCGAGCGCGCGCCACCAGACCGAGGCGGGTCCCGGCGGCGGCGGCGGCGGCGGCGGCGGCGGCAGCAAGCGACGGCGGGGGGGGCAGGCTAGGGAGAGAGGGGGAGCGGCATGCGGTAGGGCTGGGGGGTTTGTTTCGGGGGGGAGGGGTGGGGGGGGGTGGCAGCGGTCAGCGAGAGCGGGGAGAGGGGGAGCGGCATGCGGTAGGGCTGGGGTGTTTTTGGGGAGGGGGCGTTGGGGGGATTAGCGGGGGGGCGGGCAGCCGAGCCAAGCGGCAAGCCGGGGGGCGGGCGAGGGCGGCTTTAGGGCCGGAGGAGCGGAGCGCAACCTGACCCGTGCAGGCTCCAGCGTGGAGAGCAGCAAGTTTTTGGGGACGGGGGACGACGGACGGGAGGGGCAGCGGCGAGAGGCTAGCTGCGGCAAGGGGCACCGGCACGGCCGCCCTAACAGCGCCGCCTCGGTCGCAGGGGTTAGAGAGCAGCCGGGCAGCCCGGGAGGGAAGCGGCAGCCCGCGAAGGGGGGAAGGGGGGGGCTCCGCGCAAACCGCTAACGGGAGCCGGGGGGTGTGGGGAGCTGGGGGTGGCAGCAGCGGCAAGAGGCAACGTCGGGAGGGGGGGCTCCGCGCAAACCGGTAACGGGGGCCGGGGGGTGTGGGGGGGGCGGTGGCGGCCGCGGCAAGAGGCAACGGCAGGCGGGGGGGCTCCGCGCAAACCGGCAGCGGGGGGGGGGGGGCGGGGGGTAGCGGCAAGAGGCAACGGCGGGAAGGGGGGGCTCCGCGCAAACCGCTAACGGGAGCCGGGGGGTGTGGGGAGCTGGGGGGTGGCAGCAGCGGCAAGAGGCAACGTCGGGAGGGGGGGCTCCGCGCAAACCGGTAACGGGGGCCCGGGGGTGTAGAGGGGGCGGTGGTGGCCGCGGCAAGAGGCAACGGCAGGCGGGGGCGCTCCGCGCAAACCGGCAGCGGGGGGGGGGCGGGGGGTAACGGCAAGAGGCAGCGGCGGGAAGGGGGGGCCTCCGCGCAAACCGGCAGCGGGGGGGGGCGGGGGTAGCGGCAAGAGGCAACGGCGGGAAGGGGGGGCTCCGCGCAAACCGGCAGCGGGGGGGGGGCGGGGGTAGCGGCAAGAGGCAACGGCGGGAAGGGGGGGCTCCGCGCAAACCGGCAGCGGGGGGGGGGCGGGGGG
>NW_027142675.1:55000-65000 GCF_026170545.1 Melanerpes formicivorus | reverse complement strand
GGGTACCCGGAACCGAGGACGACACCGGCGCCTCACGCGTTTTAGGACACCTGAAAACTCACGGGGCCACGCAGCAGTCACAAAGCCGGTTGCGGTAGACCGGTCCCCGAACCCTGCCCCAGCGCCGGGGGGGAGGTGGAAAGGGGAGGATGCGGCAAGGCACGCGCCGGGCCGCTAACGCCACGGCTCCCCCCCGCTCGAGCCGCTCGGGGCTGGGGGAACGAGGACGACACCTCACACGCGACGGGAAGCGAAGTGGAAAGGAAGACCGCCCTTGCCCTGCCGGCCGGGGGCCCTTTCCGACGCGACCCGAAAGGCCTCATCGATCAACAAGGACAGAAGGAAAGGAAGCCAGCGGAGGCCCCACGGCCTCGCTCTTCTGGGACAGACACAGCCACGCGCACCCGCCACCGCCCTCGGGAGCAGCCAGCAGGCACGGGGCTCGGCGTGCGGGCAACACGCCGGAGGAGCAAACGGGGCGCCCTCCAGAGATGGGGGGGGGGGGCAAGCTGCACCGGGCCGCACCGGCTCACAGGGCACCTCTGCCTCCCCGAAATGTGGGCTTGCATTTTCCCTCAAGCTGCACCGAGTTACATCTCCATCACGGGGCGCCCCTCTGGAGCCAGGAGGAAGCCGTGCTGGGGCACCGGCTTGCCCTCCTCCCCCCATGCCGGGCTCCATAGCATACGAGTGGCCAGTCACCGCCGCTGGCTTTTCCCTTAGATGCCGTGCCCCCGCGGGCTGCGGCTTTGGCCATGGGGGGGAACCCCCGTGAAGAGGGTCCAGTGCTGGGAACTCTCTCTGCCCCTTACCGGGCTCTCTCTCGCCGTGCCTGGACGGGCTTGCTTTCCATTCTTGGTGGGACCGACGCCGGCACCACGTCTCCCCGGCTTTCTCTGCCCCCGTGCCCCACCGGGCAAACTTCGCTTCGGGGGTTCCACACTTCGGCAGTGGCCGGCGCCAGCCACTCGTCAACTTTTTTTCTTTTCCCCGCTTTCGTTGCCGAGCCCGGGCTGGGCTCCGGCTCACGGACGAGCGAAACCCATCCAACACCGCTGAGGGTGCGCCAGCGGCCGCTCCAAACCGCCGCGCCTTTGTTCGGCCCCGCGGGTCCCCTCTCTGACCCGGGCGAAAGCCACCGAGAAGCCAGACGGACCCCTGCCCAGCCGCCTGGCGGGTGGCTTGGAGCAGCCGCTCGGCAGCGCTGCCCTGGGAGTGCTCGGCGTCGCTTGTTCCCTCATATACGGAACTGGAGGGCCGTCAGCTCCGCGAGCGCACAACCAGCCGACCTCCGCCCAGCGGCAGGTCGCAGAAATCACGCCGGCTTGTACGATGACGTAGGCGGAGGCAGAGCGCAACAGCGACCCCTTGGCGACAAGCGCTATCTCCGCGGAGAGCACGTCTACTCGCCCAGGGAGAGCACGTCTACTCGCCGAGGGAGAGCACGTCTACTCGCCGAGGGAGAGCACGTCTACTCGCCGAGGGAGAGCACGTCTACTCGCCCAGGGAGAGCACGTCTACTCGCCGAGGGAGAGCACGTCTACTCGCCCAGGGAGAGCACGTCTACTCGCCCAGGGAGAGCACGTCTACTCGCCCAGGGAGAGCACGTCTACTCGCCCAGGGAGAGCACGTCTACTCGCCCAGGGAGAGCACGTCTACTCGCCCAGGGAGAGCACGTCTACTCGCCCAGGGAGAGCACGTCTACTCGCCCAGGGAGAGCACGTCTACTCGCCCAGGGAGAGCACGTCTACTCGCCCAGGGAGAGCACGTCTACTCGCCCAGGGAGAGCACGTCTACTCGCCCAGGGAGAGCACGTCTACTCGCCGAGGGAGAGCACGTCTACTCGCCCAGGGAGAGCACGTCTACTCGCCGAGGGAGAGCACGTCTACTCGCCGAGGGAGAGCACGTCTACTCGCCGAGGGAGAGCACGTCTACCTCCCGCCTGAGGGAGAGCACGGGGGGGGGGGGACAAAGACAGGCGGCAGCAGCTTCGGTGAACGTCACCCGGGAGGCGACCGGGGCTGTCCCGGGGCAGTCCCGGGAAGCCGGCGTCCGACACAGGGAACCGTCAGCTGCCGGACCGGGGCGAATCCCCGCGGCCACGGCAGGGGTGGGGGCTCGAAGACAGCCGGCAGCCGCTTCGGTGAACGTCACCCGGGAGGAGACTGGGGCCCTCCCGGGACCGTCCCGGGAAGACGACGTTCGGCACGAGATCCCGGCCGCGGCCGGACCGGCTCGAAGCCTCGCGGTCCCGGCAGCAGCCGGAGCCGCTCGCCGCCTCGGGCTCCCGGCCCCCTACAGATCCGGCGACTCGTTCGCGGGCGGCGGGGGGAGGCAGTGGAGGGGGTGCGGGGAGAAGCGGCAGCGGAGGCGGAGGGGGGGGGGGCTCGAAGACAGCCGGCAGCCGCTTCGGTGAACGTCACCCAGGAGGCGATCGGGGCCGTCCCGGGGCCGTCCCGGGATGCCGGCTTCCGGCACGGGGTCCCGGCCGCGGCCGGACCGGCTCGTATCCCCGCGGCTCCGGCAGGGGGGGGGGGGGCTCGAAGACAGCCGGCAGTCGCCTCGGTGAACGTCACCCGGCCGGCGACCGCGGCCGTTCCGGGGCCGTCCCGGGAAGCCTGCGACAGGCACGGGGTCCCAGCCGCGGCCGGACCGACTCGAAGCCCCGCGGCCCCGGCACGGGGGAGGCCCAAAGACTGGCGGCAGCCGCTTCGCTGAACGTCACCCGGCCGGCGATCGGGGCCGTCCCGGGGCCGTCCCGGGATGCCGGCATCCGGCACGGGGTCCCGGCCGCGGCCGGAGCGGCTCGAATCCCCGCGGTCCCGGCAGCAGCCGGAGCCGCTCGCCGTTCGGGCTCCCGGCACCCTACGGATCCGGCGACTCGTTCGCCGGCGGCGGGGGGAGGCAGTGGAGGGGGTGCGGGCAGAAGCGGCAGCGGAGGCGGAGGGGGGGGGGGCTCGAAGACAGCCGGCAGCCGCTTCGGTGAACGTCACCCGGCCGGCGACCAGGGCCGTCCCGGGGCCGTCCGGGGATGCCGGCTTCCGGCACGGGGTCCCGGCCGCGGCCGGAGCGGCTCGAATCCCCGCGGTCCCGGCAGCAGCCGGAGCCGCTCGCCGTTCGGGCTCCCGGCACCCTACAGATCCGGCGACTCGTTCGCCGGCGGCGGGGGGAGGCAGTGGAGGGGGGGCGGGGAGAAGCGGCAGCGGAGGCGGAGGGGGGGGGGGGGCTCGAAGACAGCCGTCAGCCGCTTCGGAGAACGTCACCCGGCCGGCGACCGCGGCCGTTCCGGGGCCGTCCCGGGAAGCCTGCGACAGGCACGGGGTCCCGGCCTCGGCCGGACCCGCACTGGGTGCCGCCGCCTCGGGCTCTCGGGACGGTATGGATCCGCCGACTCGTTCGCCGGCGGCGGGGGGAGGCAGTGGAGGGGGTGCGGGGAGAAGCGGCAGCGGAGGCGGAGGGGGGGGGGGGCTCGAAGACAGCCGGCAGCCGCTTCGGTGAACGTCACCCGGGAGGCGACCGGGACCGGCCCGGGAAGCCATCGTCCGGCCCCGGATCCCGGCCGCGGCCGGACCGGCTCGAAGCCCCGCGGCCCCGGCACGGGGGAGGCCCAAAGACTGGCGGCAGCCGCTTCGCTGAACGTCACCCGGCCGGCGACCGGGGCCGTCCCGGGGCCGTCCCGGGATGCCGGCTTCCGGCACGGGGTCCCGGCCGCGGCCGGACCGGCTCGAATCCCCGCGGTCCCGGCAGCAGCCGGAGCCGCTCGCCGTTCGGGCTCCCGGCACCCTACGGATCCGGCGACTCGTTCGCCGGCGGCGGGGGGAGGCAGTGGAGGGGGTGCGGGCAGAAGCGGCAGCGGAGGCGGAGGGGGGGGGGCTCGAAGACAGCCGGCAGCCGCTTCGGTGAACGTCACCCGGCCGGCGACCGGGGCCGTCCCGGGGCTGTCCGGGGATGCCGGCTTCCGGCACGGGGTCCCGGCCGCGGCCGGAGCGGCTCGAATCCCCGCGGTCCCGGCAGCAGCCGGAGCCGCTCGCCGTTCGGGCTCCCGGCACCCTACAGATCCGGCGACTCGTTCGCCGGCGGCGGGGGGAGGCAGTGGAGGGGGTGCGGGCAGAAGCGGCCGCGGAGGCGGAGGGGGGGGGGGGGCTCGAAGACAGCCGGCAGCCGCTTCGGTGAACGTCACCCGGGAGGCGACCGGGACCGGCCCGGGAAGCCATCGTCCGGCCCCGGATCCCGGCCGCGGCCGGACCGGCTCGAAGCCCCGCGGCCCCGGCACGGGGGAGGCCCAAAGACTGGCGGCAGCCGCTTCGCTGAACGTCACCCGGCCGGCGACCGGGGCCGTCCCGGGGCCGTCCCGGGATGCCGGCTTCCGGCACGGGGTCCCGGCCGCGGCCGGACCGGCTCGAATCCCCGCGGTCCCGGCAGCAGCCGGAGCCGCTCGCCGTTCGGGCTCCCGGCACCCTACGGATCCGCCGACTCGTTCGCCGGCGGCGGGGGGAGGCAGTGGAGGGGGTGCGGGCAGAAGCGGCAGCGGAGGCGGAGGGGGGGGGGCTCGAAGACAGCCGGCAGCCGCTTCGGTGAACGTCACCCGGCCGGCGACCAGGGCCGTCCCGGGGCCGTCCGGGGATGCCGGCTTCCGGCACGGGGTCCCGGCCGCGGCCGGAGCGGCTCGAATCCCCGCGGTCCCGGCAGCAGCCGGAGCCGCTCGCCGTTCGGGCTCCCGGCACCCTACAGATCCGGCGACTCGTTCGCCGGCGGCGGGGGGAGGCAGTGGAGGGGTTGCGGGGAGAAGCGGCAGCGGAGGCGGAGGGGGGGGGGGGGCTCGAAGACAGCCGGCAGCCCCTTCGGTGAACGTCACCCGGGAGGCGACCGGGACCGGCCCGGGAAGCCATCGTCCGGCCCGGGATCCCGGCCGCGGCCGGACCGGCTCGAATCCCCGCGGCCCCGGCACGGGGGAGGCCCAAAGACTGGCGGCAGCCGCTTCGCTGAACGTCACCCGGCCGGCGACCGGGGCCGTCCCGGGGCCGTCCCGGGATGCCGGCTTCCGGCACGGGGTCCCGGCCGCGGCCGGACCGGCTCGAATCCCCGCGGTCCCGGCAGCAGCCGGAGCCGCTCGCCGTTCGGGCTCCCGGCACCCTACGGATCCGGCGACTCGTTCGCCGGCGGCGGGGGGAGGCAGTGGAGGCGGTGCGGGGAGAAGCGGCAGCGGAGGCGGAGGGGGGGCGGGGGGGACGATAGTGGCGGGGGGCGGGGGGTGCTCGAAGGCAGCCGGCAGCCGGTTCGGTGAACATTCGCCGGGGCGGGGGGGGCGACCTGTCCGTGCCCGGGGCAGCCCCGGGAAGCCGGCAGCCAGCACGGGGTCCCGGCAGCACCTGTTCCCTGCCCTGGGACTTGCCGTGCCCGGCGGCCGGTTGCCGGGTGGGGGGAGCGATGAGAGGCGGGGCGCAGCGGCCGGGGCAGCGCCGGGCCGCAGCGGGGGGCTGGGCGGGTGGGGTAGGCGTCGAGCGGCAAGCCCTCGGCTGCAGCGAATGTTCGGCGGTGCGGGGCGGGGGGGGACGGGACGACACGTTGGGGGCGCCGAGTCCGAGCCACCCCCGGCCCCAGGGGCGGCCGGAGGGGGAGGCCGGTGCCTGGCCCTGGGAGCTGCTGGGCGCCGGATGGCCGAGGGTGCGTCAGAAGCCGCCCGAGCGGTCGAGCAGGTCCTCCAGAAAGGCCTAGGGTGGCTTCGAGGGCCCCGGGAGCAGTCGAGGGAGGCCTCCAGGCAGGTCTGGAGTGGATGGGAGGCCTTCCAAAGCAGACAAGGGAGGCTGCCAGCGGGGCCTAGGCTGGCATGGTTGGGGGGGGGGCCTCTGGTGCGGCCTGGAGTCTCTGGGTGGCGTCCAGAGAGGTGCAAAAGATCCTCTGGTGCGGCCTGTGGTGGCGGAGAAGCCTGCAGAGCGTGCGGGGGAGGCTTCTGGTGCGGCCTGGGGTGGGTCGGAAGCCTGCAGAGCGTGCGGGAGAGGCTTCTGGTGCGGCCTGGGGTGGCTGAGAAGCCTGCAGAGCGTGCGGGAGAGGCTTCTGGTGCGGCCTGGGGTGGCTGAGAAGCCTGCAGAGCGTGCGGGAGAGGCTTCTGCTGCGGCCTGGGGTGGCTGAGAAGCCTGCAGAGCGTGCGGGGGAGGCTTCTGTTGGGGCCTGGGGTGGGTCAGAAGCCTACAGAGCATGCGGGGGAGGCTTCTGGTGCGGCCTGGGGTGGGTCGGAAGCCTGCAGAGCGTGCGGGAGAGGCTTCTGTTGGGGCCTGGGGTGGCTGAGAAGCCTGCAGAGCGTGCGGGGGAGGCTTCTGGTGCGGCCTGGGGTGGCTGAGAAGCCTGCAGAGCGTGCGGGGGAGGCTTCTGCTGCGGCCTGGGGTGGCTGAGAAGCCTGCAGAGCGTGCGGGGGAGGCTTCTGGTGCGGCCTGGGGTGGCTGAGAAGCCTGCAGAGCGTGCGGGGGAGGCTTCTGGTGCGGCCTGGGGTGGGACGGAAGCCTGCAGAGCGTGCGGGGGAGGCTTCTGG
The DNA here is from genome assembly GCF_026170545.1 of Melanerpes formicivorus. Taxonomy (NCBI): domain Eukaryota; kingdom Metazoa; phylum Chordata; class Aves; order Piciformes; family Picidae; genus Melanerpes; species Melanerpes formicivorus. Next base: position 58,474 of record NW_027142675.1, on the reverse strand, counting down.
TGCGGCCTGGGGTGGGTCGGAAGCCTGCAGAGCGTGCGGGAGAGGCTTCTGCTGCGGCCTGGGGTGGGTCGGAAGCCTGCAGAGCGTGCGGGAGAGGCTTCTGTTGGGGCCTGGGGTGGCTGAGAAGCCTGCAGAGCGTGCGGGAGAGGCTTCTGCTGCGGCCTGGGGTGGGTCGGAAGCCTGCAGAGCGTGCGGGAGAGGCTTCTGTTGGGGCCTGGGGTGGCTGAGAAGCCTGCAGAGCGTGCGGGAGAGGCTTCTGCTGCGGCCTGGGGTGGCTGAGAAGCCTGCAGAGCGTGCGGGAGAGGCTTCTGCTGCGGCCTGGGGTGGCTGAGAAGCCTGCAGAGCGTGCGGGAGAGGCTTCTGCTGCGGCCTGGGGTGGCTGAGAAGCCTGCAGAGCGTGCGGGAGAGGCTTCTGCTGCAGCCTGGGGTGGCTGAGAAGCCTGCAGAGCGTGCGGGAGAGGCTTCTGCTGCGGCCTGGGGTGGCTGAGAAGCCTGCAGAGCGTGCGGGAGAGGCTTCTGCTGCGGCCTGGGGTGGCTGAGAAGCCTGCAGGGCGTGCGGGAGAGGCTTCTGCTGCGGCCTGGGGTGGGTGGGAAGCCTGCAGAGCGTGCGGGGGAGGCTTCTGGTGCGGCCTGGGGTGGCTGAGAAGCCTGCAGAGCGTGCGGGGGAGGCTTCTGGTGCGGCCTGGGGTGGCTGAGAAGCCTGCAGAGCGTGCGGGAGAGGCTTCTGCTGCGGCCTGGGGTGGCTGAGAAGCCTGCAGAGCGTGCGGGAGAGGCTTCTGCTGCGGCCTGGGGTGGGTCGGAAGCCTGCAGAGCTTGCGGGGGAGGCTTCTGCTGCGGCCTGGGGTGGGTCGGAAGCCTGCAGAGCATGCGGGGGAGGCTTCTGCTGCGGCCTGGGGTGGGTCGGAAGCCTGCAGAGCATGCGGGGGAGGCTTCTGCTGCGGCCTGGGGTCTCTGGGTGGCCTCTAGAGAGGTGCAAAAGACCCTCTGGGTTGGGCTGGGGTGGCTCTTGGACCCCTGCCACACAGTGGAGAGAGGCCTCCGGCCCGCCACCTGTGTCCCTGTGTGCCTGAGTGCCTGTGTCCCTGTGTCCCTGTGTCCCTGTGTCCCTGAGTGCCTGAGTGCCTGTGTCCCTGTGTCCCTGTGTCCCTGAGTGCCTGAGTGCCTGAGTGCCTGTGTCCCTGTGTCCTTGTGTCCCTGTGTCCCTGTGTCCCTGTGTGCCTGAGTGCCTGTGTCCCTGTGTCCCTGTCTGTGTACCTGTGTGCGAGAGTGTCCGGCACGCCACCCAGCGGCGGCGGGCAAGCAGGTAGGCGGGTGGGCGGGCCGGCGAGGGCCAGTGTGAGTTTGGGGGGTGGGAGGGGAGGCGGCAGCTGGAAGCGTCAGAGGAGGGGGCGTGGCTCCGGCTGGCCCCGGGAGCAGGTTCCCGGGACCGGGACCGGCTGGACCCGGCGGGTGGTTGATCCCGGGGCGGGGGGCAGAGGCGGCGGGAAGCGGCAGCTGCGTGTGCGGCGGGGGCGTGGAGGGCGAACCGCGGCGGGAAGCGGATGCTTCAGAGCAGGTTACGGGGGCGGGGACGGACGACACCACCTGTCCCCGCCCCGGGACGGGCTGGACCCGGCGCCCTGGACCCGGCGCCGTGTACCCGCCGCCGCCCCCGCCGCCGCCCCCCTCCGCCACCCCGGGACCCCGACGTTTTTTGGCGCCCGCGCCTTTTTTTGCTCCCCGCCTGCCCGCGCTGCCCCGGGCCCTCCCCCGGGGCGGGGCGGGAGGGAGGGAGGGACGGACGGACGGGTAGCCGGGGATCTCCGAGCGCGCGCCACCAGACCGAGGCGGGTCCCGGCGGCGGCGGCGGCGGCGGCGGCGGCGGCGGCGGCGGCGGCGGCGGCGGCAGCAGCAAGCGACGGCGGGGGGGGCAGGCTAGGGAGAGAGGGGGAGCGGCATGCGGTAGGGCTGGGGGGTTTGTTTCGGGGGGGAGGGGTGGGGGGGGGGTGGCAGCGGTCAGCGAGAGCGGGGAGAGGGGGAGCGGCATGCGGTAGGGCTGGGGTGTTTTTGGGGTGGGGGCGTTGGGGGGATTAGCGGGCGGGCGGGCAGCCCAGCCAAGCGGCAAGCCGGGGGGCGGGCGAGGGCGGCTTTAGGGCCGGAGGAGCGGAGCGCAACCTCCCCCGTGCAGGCTCCAGCGTGGAGAGCAGCAAGTTTTTGGGGACGGGGGACGACGGACGGGAGGGGCAGCGGCGAGAGGCTAGCTGCGGCAAGGGGCACCGGCACGGCCGCCCTAACAGCGCCGCCTCGGTCGCAGGGGTTAGAGAGCAGCCGGGCAGCCCGGGAGGGAAGCGGCAGCCCGCGTCGCGATCCCCCCTCCAGGGGACAATGTGGGAAGGGGAAGCCGCGGCGGCTTTGGCGGGGGGTGCCCAGCTGCTAGCGGCTTCGGGGGGCAGTTAGCGGCGGCGGGGCGGGGGGAGATGGGTCGCGGCAGCGGCAAGAGATAACGGCGGGCGGGGGGGCTCCGTGCAAAGCGGTAACGGGAGCCGGGGGGTGTGGGGAGCTGGGGGTGGCAGCAGCGGCAAGAGGCAACGTCGGGAGGGGGGGCTCCGCGCAAACCGGTAACGGGGGCCGGGGGGTGTGGGGGGGGCGGTGGTGGCCGCGGCAAGAGGCAACGGCAGGCGGGGGGGCTCCGCGCAAACCGGCAGCGGGGGGGGGGGGCGGGGGTAGCGGCAAGAGGCAACGGCGGGAAGGGGGGGCTCCGCGCAAACCGCTAACGGGAGCCGGGGGGTGTGGGGAGCTGGGGGTGGCAGCAGCGGCAAGAGGCAACGTCGGGAGGGGGGGCTCCGCGCAAACCGGTAACGGGGGCCGGGGGGTGTGGGGGGGGCGGTGGTGGCCGCGGCAAGAGGCAACGGCAGGCGGGGGGGCTCCGCGCAAACCGGCAGCGGGGGGGGGCGGGGGTAACGGCAAGAGGCAACGGCGGGAAGGGGGGGCTCCGCGCAAACCGGCAGCGGGGGGGGGGCGGGGGTAGCGGCAAGAGGCAACGGCGGGAAGGGGGGGCTCCGCGCAAACCGGCAGCGGGGGGGGGGGCGGGGGTAGCGGCAAGAGGCAACGGCGGGAAGGGGGGGCTCCGCGCAAACCGGCAGCGGGTGGGGGCGGGGGGTAGCGGCAAGAGGCAACGGCGGGAAGGGGGGGCTCCGCGCAAACCGGCAGCGGGGGGGGGGCGGGGGTAGCGGCAAGAGGCAACGGCGGGAAGGGGGGGCTCCGCGCAAACCGGCAGCGGGGGGGGGGCGGGGGGTAGCGGCAAGAGGCAACGGCGGGAAGGGGGGGCTCCGCGCAAACCGGCAGCGGGGGCGGGGGGGGAGGCGGTCAGGAGCGGGGGGAGATTTCTAGAGATGCCGGCAGACCTTCTCCCCGGAGAACAGCGCTGTTGAAGAAAAGACTGCTTCAGAACACAACCTTTAATGAAAGACGCTCGATGAAAACAACACTTAATAA
>NW_027142675.1:30000-37500 GCF_026170545.1 Melanerpes formicivorus | reverse complement strand
CCAGGGAGAGCACGTCTACTCGCCCAGGGAGAGCACGTCTACTCGCCCAGAGAGAGCACGTCTACTCGCCCAGGGAGAGCACGTCTACTCGCCCAGGGAGAGCACGTCTACTCGCCCAGGGAGAGCACGTCTACTCGCCCAGGGAGAGCACGTCTACTCGCCCAGGGAGAGCACGTCTACTCGCCCAGGGAGAGCACGTCTACTCGCCGAGGGAGAGCACGTCTACTCGCCCAGGGAGAGCACGTCTACTCGCCCAGGGAGAGCACGTCTACTCGCCGAGGGAGAGCACGTCTACTCGCCGAGGGAGAGCACGTCTACCCGCCGAGGGAGAGCACGTCTACTCGCCGAGGGAGAGCACGTCTACTCGCCGAGGGAGAGCACGTCTACCTCCCGCCTGAGGGAGAGCACGGGGGGGGGGGACAAAGACAGGCGGCAGCAGCTTCGGTGAACGTCACCCGGGAGGCGACCGGGGCTGTCCCGGGGCAGTCCCGGGAAGCCGGCGTCCGACACAGGGAACCGTCAGCTGCCGGACCGGGGCGAATCCCCGCGGCCACGGCAGGGGTGGGGGCTCGAAGACAGCCGGCAGCCGCTTCGGTGAACGTCACCCGGGAGGAGACTGGGGCCCTCCCGGGACCGTCCCGGGAAGACGACGTTCGGCACGAGATCCCGGCCGCGGCCGGACCGGCTCGAAGCCTCGCGGTCCCGGCAGCAGCCGGAGCCGCTCGCCGCCTCGGGCTCCCGGCCCCCTACAGATCCGGCGACTCGTTCGCGGGCGGCGGGGGGAGGCAGTGGAGGGGGTGCGGGGAGAAGCGGCAGCGGAGGCGGAGGGGGGGGGGGCTCGAAGACAGCCGGCAGCCGCTTCGGTGAACGTCACCCGGCCGGCGACCGGGGCCGTCCCGGGGCCGTCCGGGGATGCCGGCTTCCGGCACGGGGTCCCGGCCGCGGCCGGACCGGCTCGTATCCCCGCGGCTCCGGCAGGGGGGGGGGGGCTCGAAGACAGCCGGCAGTCGCCTCGGTGAACGTCACCCGGCCGGCGACCGCGGCCGTTCCGGGGCCGTCCCGGGAAGCCTGCGACAGGCACGGGGTCCCAGCCGCGGCCGGACCGACTCGAAGCCCCGCGGCCCCGGCACGGGGGAGGCCCAAAGACTGGCGGCAGCCGCTTCGCTGAACGTCACCCGGCCGGCGACCGGGGCCGTCCCGGGGCCGTCCCGGGATGCCGGCATCCGGCACGGGGTCCCGGCCGCGGCCGGAGCGGCTCGAATCCCCGCGGTCCCGGCAGCAGCCGGAGCCGCTCGCCGTTCGGGCTCCCGGCACCCTACGGATCCGGCGACTCGTTCGCCGGCGGCGGGGGGAGGCAGTGAAGGAGGTGCGGGCAGAAGCGGCAGCGGAGGCGGAGGGGGGGGGGGGGCTCGAAGACAGCCGTCAGCCGCTTCGGAGAACGTCACCCGGCCGGCGACCGCGGCCGTTCCGGGGCCGTCCCGGGAAGCCTGCGACAGGCACGGGGTCCCGGCCTCGGCCGGACCCGCACTGGGTGCCGCCGCCTCGGGCTCTCGGGACGGTATGGATCCGCCGACTCGTTCGCCGGCGGCGGGGGGAGGCAGTGGAGGGGGTGCGGGGAGAAGCGGCAGCGGAGGCGGAGGGGGGGGGGGGCTCGAAGACAGCCGGCAGCCGCTTCGGTGAACGTCACCCGGCCGGCGACCGGGGCCGTCCCGGGGCCGTCCCGGGATGCCGGCTTCCGGCACGGGGTCCCGGCCGCGGCCGGACCGGCTCGAATCCCCGCGGTCCCGGCAGCAGCCGGAGCCGCTCGCCGTTCGGGCTCCCGGCACCCTACGGATCCGCCGACTCGTTCGCCGGCGGCGGGGGGAGGCAGTGGAGGGGGTGCGGGCAGAAGCGGCCGCGGAGGCGGAGGGGGGGGGGGCTCGAAGACAGCCGGCAGCCGCTTCGGTGAACGTCGCCCGGCCGGCGACCGGGGCCGTCCCGGGGCCGTCCGGGGATGCCGGCTTCCGGCACGGGGTCCCGGCCGCGGCCGGAGCGGCTCGAATCCCCGCGGTCCCGGCAGCAGCCGGAGCCGCTCGCCGTTCGGGCTCCCGGCACCCTACAGATCCGGCGACTCGTTCGCCGGCGGCGGGGGGAGGCAGTGGAGGGGGTGCGGGGAGAAGCGGCCGCGGAGGCGGAGGGGGGGGGGGGGGCTCGAAGACAGCCGGCAGCCGCTTCGGTGAACGTCACCCGGGAGGCGACCGGGACCGGCCCGGGAAGCCATCGTCCGGCCCCGGATCCCGGCCGCGGCCGGACCGGCTCGAAGCCCCGCGGCCCCGGCACGGGGGAGGCCCAAAGACTGGCGGCAGCCGCTTCGCTGAACGTCACCCGGCCGGCGACCGGGGCCGTCCCGGGGCCGTCCCGGGATGCCGGCTTCCGGCACGGGGTCCCGGCCGCGGCCGGACCGGCTCGAATCCCCGCGGTCCCGGCAGCAGCCGGAGCCGCTCGCCGTTCGGGCTCCCGGCACCCTACGGATCCGCCGACTCGTTCGCCGGCGGCGGGGGGAGGCAGTGGAGGGGGTGCGGGCAGAAGCGGCAGCGGAGGCGGAGGGGGGGGGGGCTCGAAGACAGCCGGCAGCCGCTTCGGTGAACGTCGCCCGGCCGGCGACCGGGGCCGTCCCGGGGCCGTCCGGGGATGCCGGCTTCCGGCACGGGGTCCCGGCCGCGGCCGGAGCGGCTCGAATCCCCGCGGTCCCGGCAGCAGCCGGAGCCGCTCGCCGTTCGGGCTCCCGGCACCCTACAGATCCGGCGACTCGTTCGCCGGCGGCGGGGGGAGGCAGTGGAGGGGGTGCGGGGAGAAGCGGCCGCGGAGGCGGAGGGGGGGGGGGGGGGCTCGAAGACAGCCGGCAGCCGCTTCGGTGAACGTCACCCGGGAGGCGACCGGGACCGGCCCGGGAAGCCATCGTCCGGCCCCGGATCCCGGCCGCGGCCGGACCGGCTCGAAGCCCCGCGGCCCCGGCACGGGGGAGGCCCAAAGACTGGCGGCAGCCGCTTCGCTGAACGTCACCCGGCCGGCGACCGGGGCCGTCCCGGGGCCGTCCCGGGATGCCGGCTTCCGGCACGGGGTCCCGGCCGCGGCCGGACCGGCTCGAATCCCCGCGGTCCCGGCAGCAGCCGGAGCCGCTCGCCGTTCGGGCTCCCGGCACCCTACGGATCCGCCGACTCGTTCGCCGGCGGCGGGGGGAGGCAGTGGAGGGGGTGCGGGCAGAAGCGGCAGCGGAGGCGGAGGGGGGGGGGGCTCGAAGACAGCCGGCAGCCGCTTCGGTGAACGTCACCCGGCCGGCGACCGGGGCCGTCCCGGGGCCGTCCGGGGATGCCGGCTTCCGGCACGGGGTCCCGGCCGCGGCCGGAGCGGCTCGAATCCCCGCGGTCCCGGCAGCAGCCGGAGCCGCTCGCCGTTCGGGCTCCCGGCACCCTACAGATCCGGCGACTCGTTCGCCGGCGGCGGGGGGAGGCAGTGGAGGGGGTGCGGGGAGAAGCGGCAGCGGAGGCGGAGGGGGGGGGGGGGCTCGAAGACAGCCGGCAGCCGCTTCGGTGAACGTCACCCGGGAGGCGACCGGGACCGGCCCGGGAAGCCATCGTCCGGCCCGGGATCCCGGCCGCGGCCGGACCGGCTCGAAGCCCCGCGGCCCCGGCACGGGGGAGGCCCAAAGACTGGCGGCAGCCGCTTCGCTGAACGTCACCCGGCCGGCGACCGGGGCCGTCCCGGGGCCGTCCCGGGATGCCGGCTTCCGGCACGGGGTCCCGGCCGCGGCCGGACCGGCTCGAATCCCCGCGGTCCCGGCAGCAGCCGGAGCCGCTCGCCGTTCGGGCTCCCGGCACCCTACGGATCCGGCGACTCGTTCGCCGGCGGCGGGGGGAGGCAGTGGAGGCGGTGCGGGGAGAAGCGGCAGCGGAGGCGGAGGGGGGGCGGGGGGGACGATAGTGGCGGGGGGCGGGGGGGTGCTCGAAGGCAGCCGGCAGCCGGTTCGGTGAACATTCGCCGGGGCGGGGGGGGCGACCTGTCCGTGCCCGGGGCAGCCCCGGGAAGCCGGCAGCCAGCACGGGGTCCCGGCAGCACCTGTTCCCTGCCCTGGGACTTGCCGTGCCCGGCGGCCGGTTGCCGGGTGGGGGGAGCGATGAGAGGCGGGGCGCAGCGGCCGGGGCAGCGCCGGGCCGCAGCGGGGGGCTGGGCGGGTGGGGTAGGCGTCGAGCGGCAAGCCCTCGGCTGCAGCGAATGTTCGGCGGTGCGGGGCGGGGGGGGGACGGGACGACACGTTGGGGGCGCCGAGTCCGAGCCACCCCCGGCCCCAGGGGCGGCCGGAGGGGGAGGCCGGTGCCTGGCCCTGGGAGCTGCTGGGCGCCGGATGGCCGAGGGTGCGTCAGAAGCCGCCCGAGCGGTCGAGCAGGTCCTCCAGAAAGGCCTAGGGTGGCTTCGAGGGCCCCGGGAGCAGTCGAGGGAGGCCTCCAGGCAGGTCTGGAGTGGATGGGAGGCCTTCCAAAGCAGACAAGGGAGGCTGCCAGCGGGGCCTAGGCTGGCACTGCAGCCTGTAAATGGTTGGGGGGGGGGCCTCTGGTGCGGCCTGGAGTCTCTGGGTGGCGTCCAGAGAGGTGCAAAAGATCCTCTGGTGCGGCCTGTGGTGGCGGAGAAGCCTGCAGAGCGTGCGGGGGGAGGCTTCTGGTGCGGCCTGGGGTGGGTCGGAAGCCTGCAGAGCGTGCGGGAGAGGCTTCTGGTGCGGCCTGGGGTGGCTGAGAAGCCTGCAGAGCGTGCGGGAGAGGCTTCTGCTGCGGCCTGGGGTGGCTGAGAAGCCTGCAGAGCGTGCGGGAGAGGCTTCTGCTGCGGCCTGGGGTGGCTGAGAAGCCTGCAGAGCGTGCGGGGGAGGCTTCTGTTGGGGCCTGGGGTGGGTCAGAAGCCTACAGAGCATGCGGGGGAGGCTTCTGGTGCGGCCTGGGGTGGGTCGGAAGCCTGCAGAGCGTGCGGGAGAGGCTTCTGTTGGGGCCTGGGGTGGCTGAGAAGCCTGCAGAGCGTGCGGGGGAGGCTTCTGCTGCGGCCTGGGGTGGGTGGGAAGCCTGCAGAGCGTGCGGGGGAGGCTTCTGGTGCGGCCTGGGGTGGCTGAGAAGCCTGCAGAGCGTGCGGGGGAGGCTTCTGCTGCGGCCTGGGGTGGCTGAGAAGCCTGCAGAGCGTGCGGGGGAGGCTTCTGGTGCGGCCTGGGGTGGCTGAGAAGCCTGCAGAGCGTGCGGGGGAGGCTTCTGGTGCGGCCTGGGGTGGGACGGAAGCCTGCAGAGCGTGCGGGGGGAGGCTTCTGGTGCGGCCTGGGGTGGGTCGGAAGCCTGCAGAGCGTGCGGGAGAGGCTTCTGCTGCGGCCTGGGGTGGCTGAGAAGCCTGCAGAGCGTGCGGGAGAGGCTTCTGCTGCGGCCTGGGGTGGCTGAGAAGCCTGCAGAGCGTGCGGGAGAGGCTTCTGGTGCGGCCTGGGGTGGCTGAGAAGCCTGCAGAGCGTGCGGGAGAGGCTTCTGCTGCGGCCTGGGGTGGCTGAGAAGCCTGCAGAGCGTGCGGGAGAGGCTTCTGCTGCGGCCTGGGGTGGCTGAGAAGCCTGCAGAGCGTGCGGGAGAGGCTTCTGCTGCGGCCTGGGGTGGCTGAGAAGCCTGCAGGGCGTGCGGGGAGAGGCTTCTGCTGCGGCCTGGGGTGGCTGAGAAGCCTGCAGAGCGTGCGGGAGAGGCTTCTGCTGCGGCCTGGGGTGGGTGGGAAGCCTGCAGAGCGTGCGGGGGAGGCTTCTGGTGCGGCCTGGGGTGGCTGAGAAGCCTGCAGAGCGTGCGGGGGAGGCTTCTGGTGCGGCCTGGGGTGGCTGAGAAGCCTGCAGAGCGTGCGGGAGAGGCTTCTGGTGCGGCCTGGGGTGGCTGAGAAGCCTGCAGAGCGTGCGGGGGAGGCTTCTGGTGCGGCCTGGGGTGGCTGAGAAGCCTGCAGAGCGTGCGGGGGAGGCTTCTGGTGCGGCCTGGGGTGGCTGAGAAGCCTGCAGAGCGTGCGGGAGAGGCTTCTGGTGCGGCCTGGGGTGGCTGAGAAGCCTGCAGAGCGTGCGGGAGAGGCTTCTGCTGCGGCCTGGGGTGGCTGAGAAGCCTGCAGAGCGTGCGGGAGAGGCTTCTGCTGCGGCCTGGGGTGGGTCGGAAGCCTGCAGAGCGTGCGGGAGAGGCTTCTGCTGCGGCCTGGGGTGGCTGAGAAGCCTGCAGAGCGTGCGGGAGAGGCTTCTGGTGCGGCCTGGGGTGGCTGAGAAGCCTGCAGAGCGTGCGGGGGAGGCTTCTGGTGCGGCCTGGGGTGGCTGAGAAGCCTGCAGAGCGTGCGGGAGAGGCTTCTGGTGCGGCCTGGGGTGGCTGAGAAGCCTGCAGAGCGTGCGGGAGAGGCTTCTGCTGCGGCCTGGGGTGGCTGAGAAGCCTGCAGAGCGTGCGGGAGAGGCTTCTGCTGCGGCCTGGGGTGGGTCGGAAGCCTGCAGAGCTTGCGGGGGAGGCTTCTGCTGCGGCCTGGGGTGGGTCGGAAGCCTGCAGAGCATGCGGGGGAGGCTTCTGCTGCGGCCTGGGGTCTCTGGGTGGCCTCTAGAGAGGTGCAAAAGACCCTCTGGGTTGGGCTGGGGTGGCTCTTGGACCCCTGCCACACAGTGGAGAGAGGCCTCCGGCCCGCCACCTGTGTCCCTGTGTGCCTGAGTGCCTGTGTCCCTGCGTCCCTGTGTCCCTGTGTCCCTGAGTGCCTGAGTGCCTGTGTCCCTGTGTCCCTGTGTCCCTGAGTGCCTGAGTGCCTGTGTCCCTGTGTCCCTGTGTCCCTGAGTGCCTGAGTGCCTGAGTGCCTGTGTCCCTGTGTCCTTGTGTCCCTGTGTCCCTGTGTCCCTGTGTGCCCGAGTGCCTGTGTCCCTGTGTCCCTGTCTGTGTACCTGTGTGCGAGAGTGTCCGGCACGCCACCCAGCGGCGGCGGGCAAGCAGGTAGGCGGGTGGGCGGGCCGGCGAGGGCCAGTGTGAGTTTGGGGGGTGGGAGGGGAGGCGGTAGCTGGAAGCGTCAGAGGAGGGGGCGTGGCTCCGGCTGGCCCCGGGAGCAGGTTCCCGGGACCGGGACCGGCTGGACCCGGCGGGTGGTTGATCCCGGGGCGGGGGGCAGAGGCGGCGGGAAGCGGCAGCTGCGTGTGCGGCGGGGGGGTGGAGGGCGAACCGCGGCGGGAAGCGGATGCTTCAGAGCAGGTTACGGGGGCGGGGACGGACGACACCACCTGTCCCCGCCCCGGGACGGGCTGGACCCGGCGCCCTGGACCCGGCGCCGTGTACCCGCCGCCGCCCCCGCCGCCGCCCCCCTCCGCCACCCCGGGACCCCGACGTTTTTTGGCGCCCGCGCCTTTTTTTGCTCCCCGCCTGCCCGCGCTGCCCCGGGCCCTCCCCCGGGGCGGGGCGGGAGGGAGGGACGGACGGACGGGTAGCCGGGGATCTCCGAGCGCGCGCGCCACCAGACCGAGGC
>NW_027142675.1:5000-15000 GCF_026170545.1 Melanerpes formicivorus | reverse complement strand
GCCTGGCGGGTGGCTTGGAGCAGCCGCTCGGCAGCGCTGCCCTGGGAGTGCTCGGCGTCGCTTGTTCCCTCATATACGGAACTGGAGGGCCGTCAGCTCCGCGAGCGCACAACCAGCCGACCTCCGCCCAGCGGCAGGTCGCAGAAATCACGCCGGCTTGTACGATGACGTAGGCGGAGGCAGAGCGCAACAGCGACCCCTTGGCGACAAGCGCGATCTCCGCGGAGAGCACGTCTACTCGCCGAGGGAGAGCACGTCTACTCGCCGAGGGAGAGCACGTCTACTCGCCGAGGGAGAGCACGTCTACTCGCCGAGGGAGAGCACGTCTACTCGCCCAGGGAGAGCACGTCTACTCGCCCAGGGAGAGCACGTCTACTCGCCCAGAGAGAGCACGTCTACTCGCCCAGGGAGAGCACGTCTACTCGCCCAGGGAGAGCACGTCTACTCGCCCAGGGAGAGCACGTCTACTCGCCCAGGGAGAGCACGTCTACTCGCCCAGGGAGAGCACGTCTACTCGCCCAGGGAGAGCACGTCTACTCGCCGAGGGAGAGCACGTCTACTCGCCCAGGGAGAGCACGTCTACTCGCCCAGGGAGAGCACGTCTACTCGCCGAGGGAGAGCACGTCTACTCGCCGAGGGAGAGCACGTCTACCCGCCGAGGGAGAGCACGTCTACTCGCCGAGGGAGAGCACGTCTACTCGCCGAGGGAGAGCACGTCTACCTCCCGCCTGAGGGAGAGCACGGGGGGGGGGGACAAAGACAGGCGGCAGCAGCTTCGGTGAACGTCACCCGGGAGGCGACCGGGGCTGTCCCGGGGCAGTCCCGGGAAGCCGGCGTCCGACACAGGGAACCGTCAGCTGCCGGACCGGGGCGAATCCCCGCGGCCACGGCAGGGGTGGGGGCTCGAAGACAGCCGGCAGCCGCTTCGGTGAACGTCACCCGGGAGGAGACTGGGGCCCTCCCGGGACCGTCCCGGGAAGACGACGTTCGGCACGAGATCCCGGCCGCGGCCGGACCGGCTCGAAGCCTCGCGGTCCCGGCAGCAGCCGGAGCCGCTCGCCGCCTCGGGCTCCCGGCCCCCTACAGATCCGGCGACTCGTTCGCGGGCGGCGGGGGGAGGCAGTGGAGGGGGTGCGGGGAGAAGCGGCAGCGGAGGCGGAGGGGGGGGGGGCTCGAAGACAGCCGGCAGCCGCTTCGGTGAACGTCACCCGGCCGGCGACCGGGGCCGTCCCGGGGCCGTCCGGGGATGCCGGCTTCCGGCACGGGGTCCCGGCCGCGGCCGGACCGGCTCGTATCCCCGCGGCTCCGGCAGGGGGGGGGGGGCTCGAAGACAGCCGGCAGTCGCCTCGGTGAACGTCACCCGGCCGGCGACCGCGGCCGTTCCGGGGCCGTCCCGGGAAGCCTGCGACAGGCACGGGGTCCCAGCCGCGGCCGGACCGACTCGAAGCCCCGCGGCCCCGGCACGGGGGAGGCCCAAAGACTGGCGGCAGCCGCTTCGCTGAACGTCACCCGGCCGGCGACCGGGGCCGTCCCGGGGCCGTCCCGGGATGCCGGCATCCGGCACGGGGGTCCCGGCCGCGGCCGGAGCGGCTCGAATCCCCGCGGTCCCGGCAGCAGCCGGAGCCGCTCGCCGTTCGGGCTCCCGGCACCCTACGGATCCGGCGACTCGTTCGCCGGCGGCGGGGGGAGGCAGTGAAGGAGGTGCGGGCAGAAGCGGCAGCGGAGGCGGAGGGGGGGGGGGGCTCGAAGACAGCCGTCAGCCGCTTCGGAGAACGTCACCCGGCCGGCGACCGCGGCCGTTCCGGGGCCGTCCCGGGAAGCCTGCGACAGGCACGGGGTCCCGGCCTCGGCCGGACCCGCACTGGGTGCCGCCGCCTCGGGCTCTCGGGACGGTATGGATCCGCCGACTCGTTCGCCGGCGGCGGGGGGAGGCAGTGGAGGGGGTGCGGGGAGAAGCGGCAGCGGAGGCGGAGGGGGGGGGGGGCTCGAAGACAGCCGGCAGCCGCTTCGGTGAACGTCACCCGGCCGGCGACCGGGGCCGTCCCGGGGCCGTCCGGGATGCCGGCTTCCGGCACGGGGTCCCGGCCGCGGCCGGACCGGCTCGAATCCCCGCGGTCCCGGCAGCAGCCGGAGCCGCTCGCCGTTCGGGCTCCCGGCACCCTACGGATCCGCCGACTCGTTCGCCGGCGGCGGGGGGAGGCAGTGGAGGGGGTGCGGGCAGAAGCGGCCGCGGAGGCGGAGGCGGGGGGGCTCGAAGACAGCCGGCAGCCGCTTCGGTGAACGTCGCCCGGCCGGCGACCGGGGCCGTCCCGGGGCCGTCCGGGGATGCCGGCTTCCGGCACGGGGTCCCGGCCGCGGCCGGAGCGGCTCGAATCCCCGCGGTCCCGGCAGCAGCCGGAGCCGCTCGCCGTTCGGGCTCCCGGCACCCTACAGATCCGGCGACTCGTTCGCCGGCGGCGGGGGGAGGCAGTGGAGGGGGTGGCGGGGGAGAAGCGGCCGCGGAGGCGGAGGGGGGGGGGGGGGGCTCGAAGACAGCCGGCAGCCGCTTCGGTGAACGTCACCGGGAGGCGACCGGGACCGGCCCGGGGAAGCCATCGTCCGGCCCCGGATCCCGGCCGCGGCCGGACCGGCTCGAAGCCCCGCGGCCCCCGGCACGGGGGAGGCCCAAAGACTGGCGGCAGCCGCTTCGCTGAACGTCACCCGGCCGGCGACCGGGGCCGTCCCGGGGCCGTCCCGGGATGCCGGCTTCCGGCACGGGGGTCCCGGCCGCGGCCGGACCGGCTCGAATCCCCGCGGTCCCGGCAGCAGCCGGAGCCGCTCGCCGTTCGGGCTCCCGGCACCCTACGGATCCGCCGACTCGTTCGCCGGCGGCGGGGGGAGGCAGTGGAGGGGGTGCGGGCAGAAGCGGCAGCGGAGGGCGGAGGGGGGGGGGGGGGGGCTCGAAGACAGCCGGCAGCCGCTTCGGTGAACGTCGCTCCGGCCGGCGACCGGGGCCGTCCCGGGGCCGTCCGGGGATGCCGGCTTCGGCACGGGGTCCCGGCCGCGGCCGGAGCGGCTCGAATCCCCGCGGTCCCGGCAGCAGCCGGAGCCGCTCGCCGTTCGGGCTCCCGGCACCCTACAGATCCGGCGACTCGTTCGCCGGCGGCGGGGGGAGGCAGTGGAGGGGGTGCGGGGGAGAAGCGGCCGCGGAGGCGGAGGGGGGGGGGGGGGGGGCTCGAAGACAGCCGGCAGCCGCTTCGGTGAACGTCACCCGGGAGGCGACCGGGACCGGCCCGGGAAGCCATCGTCCGGCCCCGGATCCCGGCCCGCGGCCGGACCGGCTCGAAGCCCCGCGGGCCCCGGCACGGGGGAGGCCCAAAGACTGGCGGCAGCCGCTTCGCTGAACGTCACCCGGCCGGCGACCGGGGCCGTCCCGGGGCCGTCCCGGGATGCCGGCTTCCGGCACGGGGTCCCGGCCGCGGCCGGGACCGGCTCGAATCCCCGCGGTCCCGGCAGCAGCCGGAGCCGCTCGCCGTTCGGGCTCCCGGCACCCTACGGATCCGCCGACTCGTTCGCCGGCGGCGGGGGGAGGCAGTGGAGGGGGTGCGGGCAGAAGCGGCAGCGGAGGCGGAGGGGGGGGGGGCTCGAAGACAGCCGGCAGCCGCTTCGGTGAACGTCACCCGGCCGGCGACCGGGGCCGTCCCGGGGCCGTCCGGGGGATGCCGGCTTCCGGCACGGGGGTCCCGGCCGCGGCCGGAGCGGCTCGAATCCCCGCGGTCCCGGCAGCAGCCGGAGCCGCTCGCCGTTCGGAGCTCCCGGCACCCTACAGATCCGGCGACTCGTTCGCCGGCGGCGGGGGGAGGCAGTGGAGGGGGTGCGGGGAGAAGCGGCAGCGGAGGCGGAGGGGGGGGGGGGCTCGAAGACAGCCGGCAGCCGCTTCGGTGAACGTCACCCGGGAGGCGACCGGGACCGGCCCGGGAAGCCATCGTCCGGCCCGGGATCCCGGCCGCGGCCGGACCGGCTCGAAGCCCCGCGGCCCCGGCACGGGGGGAGGCCCAAAGACTGGCGGCAGCCGCTTCGCTGAACGTCACCCGGCCGGCGACCGGGGCCGTCCCGGGGCCGTCCCGGGATGCCGGCTTCCGGCACGGGGTCCCGGCCCGCGGCCGGACCGGCTCGAATCCCCGCGGTCCCGGCAGCAGCCGGAGCCGCTCGCCGTTCGGGCTCCCGGCACCCTACGGATCCGGCGACTCGTTCGCCGGCGGCGGGGGGAGGCAGTGGAGGCGGTGCGGGGAGAAGCGGCAGCGGAGGCGGAGGGGGGGGCGGGGGGGACGATAGTGGCGGGGGGGCGGGGGGTGCTCGAAGGCAGCCGGCACGGGGCGGGGGGGCGACCTGTCCGTGCCCGGGGCAGCCCCGGGAAGCCGGCAGCCAGCACGGGGGTCCCGGCAGCACCTGTTCCCTGCCCTGGGACTTGCCGTGCCCGGCGGCCGGTTGCCGGGTGGGGGGAGCGATGAGAGGCGGGGCGCAGCGGCCGGGGCAGCGCCGGGCCGCAGCGGGGGGCTGGGCGGGTGGGGTAGGCGTCGAGCGGCAAGCCCTCGGCTGCAGCGAATGTTCGGCGGTGCGGGGCGGGGGGGGACGGGACGACACGTTGGGGGCGCCGAGTCCGAGCCACCCCCGGCCCCAGGGGCGGCCGGAGGGGGAGGCCGGTGCCTGGCCCTGGGAGCTGCTGGGCGCCGGATGGCCGAGGGTGCGTCAGAAGCCGCCCGAGCGGTCGAGCAGGTCCTCCAGAAAGGCCTAGGGTGGCTTCGAGGGCCCCGGGAGCAGTCGAGGGAGGCCTCCAGGCAGGTCTGGAGTGGATGGGAGGCCTTCCAAAGCAGACAAGGGAGGCTGCCAGCGGGGCCTAGGCTGGCACTGCAGCCTGTAAATGGTTGGGGGGGGGGCCTCTGGTGCGGCCTGGAGTCTCTGGGTGGCGTCCAGAGAGGTGCAAAAGATCCTCTGGTGCGGCCTGTGGTGGCGGAGAAGCCTGCAGAGCGTGCGGGGGAGGCTTCTGGTGCGGCCTGGGGTGGGTCGGAAGCCTGCAGAGCGTGCGGGAGAGGCTTCTGGTGCGGCCTGGGGTGGCTGAGAAGCCTGCAGAGCGTGCGGGAGAGGCTTCTGCTGCGGCCTGGGGTGGCTGAGAAGCCTGCAGAGCGTGCGGGAGAGGCTTCTGCTGCGGCCTGGGGTGGCTGAGAAGCCTGCAGAGCGTGCGGGGGAGGCTTCTGTTGGGGCCTGGGGTGGGTCAGAAGCCTACAGAGCATGCGGGGGAGGCTTCTGGTGCGGCCTGGGGTGGGTCGGAAGCCTGCAGAGCGTGCGGGAGAGGCTTCTGTTGGGGCCTGGGGTGGCTGAGAAGCCTGCAGAGCGTGCGGGGGAGGCTTCTGCTGCGGCCTGGGGTGGGTGGGAAGCCTGCAGAGCGTGCGGGGGAGGCTTCTGGTGCGGCCTGGGGTGGCTGAGAAGCCTGCAGAGCGTGCGGGGGAGGCTTCTGCTGCGGCCTGGGGTGGCTGAGAAGCCTGCAGAGCGTGCGGGGGAGGCTTCTGGTGCGGCCTGGGGTGGCTGAGAAGCCTGCAGAGCGTGCGGGGGAGGCTTCTGGTGCGGCCTGGGGTGGGACGGAAGCCTGCAGAGCGTGCGGGGGAGGCTTCTGGTGCGGCCTGGGGTGGGTCGGAAGCCTGCAGAGCGTGCGGGAGAGGCTTCTGCTGCGGCCTGGGGTGGGTCGGAAGCCTGCAGAGCGTGCGGGAGAGGCTTCTGCTGCGGCCTGGGGTGGCTGAGAAGCCTGCAGAGCGTGCGGGAGAGGCTTCTGTTGGGGCCTGGGGTGGCTGAGAAGCCTGCAGAGCGTGCGGGAGAGGCTTCTGCTGCGGCCTGGGGTGGCTGAGAAGCCTGCAGAGCGTGCGGGAGAGGCTTCTGCTGCGGCCTGGGGTGGCTGAGAAGCCTGCAGAGCGTGCGGGAGAGGCTTCTGGTGCGGCCTGGGGTGGCTGAGAAGCCTGCAGAGCGTGCGGGAGAGGCTTCTGCTGCGGCCTGGGGTGGCTGAGAAGCCTGCAGAGCGTGCGGGAGAGGCTTCTGCTGCGGCCTGGGGTGGGTGGGAAGCCTGCAGAGCGTGCGGGGGAGGCTTCTGGTGCGGCCTGGGGTGGCTGAGAAGCCTGCAGAGCGTGCGGGGGAGGCTTCTGGTGCGGCCTGGGGTGGCTGAGAAGCCTGCAGAGCGTGCGGGAGAGGCTTCTGGTGCGGCCTGGGGTGGCTGAGAAGCCTGCAGAGCGTGCGGGGGAGGCTTCTGGTGCGGCCTGGGGTGGCTGAGAAGCCTGCAGAGCGTGCGGGGGAGGCTTCTGGTGCGGCCTGGGGTGGCTGAGAAGCCTGCAGAGCGTGCGGGGAGAGGCTTCTGGTGCGGCCTGGGGTGGCTGAGAAGCCTGCAGAGCGTGCGGGAGAGGCTTCTGCTGCGGCCTGGGGTGGCTGAGAAGCCTGCAGAGCGTGCGGGAGAGGCTTCTGCTGCGGCCTGGGGTGGGTCGGAAGCCTGCAGAGCGTGCGGGAGAGGCTTCTGCTGCGGCCTGGGGTGGCTGAGAAGCCTGCAGAGCGTGCGGGAGAGGCTTCTGGTGCGGCCTGGGGTGGCTGAGAAGCCTGCAGAGCGTGCGGGGGAGGCTTCTGGTGCGGCCTGGGGTGGCTGAGAAGCCTGCAGAGCGTGCGGGAGAGGCTTCTGGTGCGGCCTGGGGTGGCTGAGAAGCCTGCAGAGCGTGCGGGAGAGGCTTCTGCTGCGGCCTGGGGTGGCTGAGAAGCCTGCAGAGCGTGCGGGAGAGGCTTCTGCTGCGGCCTGGGGTGGGTCGGAAGCCTGCAGAGCTTGCGGGGGAGGCTTCTGCTGCGGCCTGGGGTGGGTCGGAAGCCTGCAGAGCATGCGGGGGAGGCTTCTGCTGCGGCCTGGGGTCTCTGGGTGGCCTCTAGAGAGGTGCAAAAGACCCTCTGGGTTGGGCTGGGGTGGCTCTTGGACCCCTGCCACACAGTGGAGAGAGGCCTCCGGCCCGCCACCTGTGTCCCTGTGTGCCTGAGTGCCTGTGTCCCTGCGTCCCTGTGTCCCTGTGTCCCTGAGTGCCTGAGTGCCTGTGTCCCTGTGTCCCTGTGTCCCTGAGTGCCTGAGTGCCTGTGTCCCTGTGTCCCTGTGTCCCTGAGTGCCTGAGTGCCTGAGTGCCTGTGTCCCTGTGTCCTTGTGTCCCTGTGTCCCTGTGTCCCTGTGTGCCCGAGTGCCTGTGTCCCTGTGTCCCTGTCTGTGTACCTGTGTGCGAGAGTGTCCGGCACGCCACCCAGCGGCGGCGGGCAAGCAGGTAGGCGGGTGGGCGGGCCGGCGAGGGCCAGTGTGAGTTTGGGGGGTGGGAGGGGAGGCGGTAGCTGGAAGCGTCAGAGGAGGGGGCGTGGCTCCGGCTGGCCCCGGGAGCAGGTTCCCGGGACCGGGACCGGCTGGACCCGGCGGGTGGTTGATCCCGGGGCGGGGGGCAGAGGCGGCGGGAAGCGGCAGCTGCGTGTGCGGCGGGGGGGTGGAGGGCGAACCGCGGCGGGAAGCGGATGCTTCAGAGCAGGTTACGGGGGCGGGGACGGACGACACCACCTGTCCCCGCCCCGGGACGGGCTGGACCCGGCGCCCTGGACCCGGCGCCGTGTACCCGCCGCCGCCCCCGCCGCCGCCCCCCTCCGCCACCCCGGGACCCCGACGTTTTTTGGCGCCCGCGCCTTTTTTTGCTCCCCGCCTGCCCGCGCTGCCCCGGGCCCTCCCCCGGGGCGGGGCGGGAGGGAGGGACGGACGGACGGGTAGCCGGGGATCTCCGAGCGCGCGCGCCACCAGACCGAGGCGGGTCCCGGCGGCGGCGGCGGCGGCGGCGGCAGCAAGCGACGGCGGGGGGGGCAGGCTAGGGAGAGAGGGGGAGCGGCATGCGGTAGGGCTGGGGGGTTTGTTTCGGGGGGGAGGGGTGGGGGGGGGTGGCAGCGGTCAGCGAGAGCGGGGAGAGGGGGAGCAGCATGCGGTAGGGCTGGGGTGTTTTTGGGGTGGGGGCGTTGGGGGGATTAGCGGGCGGGGCGGGCAGCCGAGCCAAGCGGCAAGCCGGGGGGGCGGGCGAGGGCGGCTTTAGGGCCGGAGGAGCGGAGCGCAACCTCCCCCGTGCAGGCTCCAGCGTGGAGAGCAGCAAGTTTTTGGGGACGGGGGACGACGGACGGGAGGGGCAGCGGCGAGAGGCTAGCTGCGGCAAGGGGCACCGGCACGGCCGCCCTAACAGCGCCGCCTCGGTCGCAGGGGTTAGAGAGCAGCCGGGCAGCCCGGGAGGGAAGCGGCAGCCCGCGAAGGGGGGAAGGGGGGGCTCCGCGCAAACCGGTAACGGGGGCCGGGGGGTGTGGGGAGCTGGGGGTGGCAGCAGCGGCAAGAGGCAACGTCGGGAGGGGGGGCTCCGCGCAAACCGGTAACGGGGGCCGGGGGGGTGTGGGGGGGGCGGTGGCGGCCGCGGCAAGAGGCAACGGCAGGCGGGGGGGCTCCGCGCAAACCGGCAGCGGGGGGGGGGGGGCGGGGGTAGCGGCAAGAGGCAACGGCGGGAAGGGGGGGCTCCGCGCAAAACGCTAACGGGAGCCGGGGGGTGTGGGGAGCTGGGGGTGGCAGCAGCGGCAAGAGGCAACGTCGGGAGGGGGGGCTCCGCGCAAACCGGTAACGGGGGCCCGGGGGTGTGGAGGGGGCGGTGGTGGCCGCGGCAAGAGGCAACGGCAGGCGGGGGCGCTCCGCGCAAACCGGCAGCGGGGGGGGGGGCGGGGGGTAACGGCAAGAGGCAACGGCGGGAAGGGGGGCCTCCGCGCAAACCGGCAGCGGGGGGGGGCGGGGGTAGCGGCAAGAGGCAACGGCGGGAAGGGGGGGCTCCGCGCAAACCGGCAGCGGGGGGGGGGCGGGGGTAGCGGCAAGAGGCAACGGCGGGAAGGGGGGGCTCCGCGCAAACCGGCAGCGGGGGGGGGCGGGGGTAGCGGCAAGAGGCAACGGCGGGAAGGGGGGGCTCCGCGCAAACCGGCAGCGGGGGGGGGGCGGGGGTAGCGGCAAGAGGCAACGGCGGGAAGGGGGGGCTCCGCGCAAACCGGCAGCGGGTGGGGGCGGGGGTAGCGGCAAGAGGCAACGGCGGGAAGGGGGGGCTCCGCGCAAACCGGCAGCGGGGGGGGGCGGGGGTAGCGGCAAGAGGCAACGGCGGGAGGGGGGGCTCCGCGCAAACCGGCAGCGGGGGGGGGCGGGGGTAGCGGCAAGAGGCAACGTCGGGAGGGGGGGCTCCGCGCAAACCGGCAGCGGGGGGGGGGGGCGGGGGTAGCGGCAAGAGGCAACGGCGGGAAGGGGGGGCGCCGCGCAAACCGGCAACGGGGGCGGGGGGGGAGGCGGTCAGGGGCGGGGGGAGATTTCTAGAGATGCCGGCAGACCTTCTCCCCGGAGAACAGCGCTGTTGAAGAAAAGACTGCTTCAGAACACAACCTTTAATGAAAGACGCTCGATGAAAACAACACTTAATAAAAGAAGGTTTCATGCCGACTGCCTCTCTTCATTTACGCCGCCGCGGGGGGGGGGGGGGTTGGGGGCCGGGCGGGCGATACCAGGCGGCCCTCGTCCCGGGGACCACGTCTACCCCGCGGTTCCAGCCTCCGCGCGCTAAGTGCCCGCCCGGCCGCGGGGAGCACGTCTACCTCCTGCCGCACGGCTCAGTGCACTAAGTCCCCCCTCGCCATGGAGAGCACGTCTACCTGCCAGCTCAGGGAGAGCACGTCTACTCACCGAGGGAGAGCACGTCTACCACCTGGGAAGGAGAGCACGTCTACCTCCTGGGAAGGAGAGCACGTCTACCTCCTCGGGAAGGAGAGCACGTCTACCTCCTGGGAAGGAGAGCACGTCTACCTCCTCGGGAAGGAGAGCACGTCTACCTCCTGGGAAGGAGAGCACGTCTACCTCCTGGGAAGGAGAGCACGTCTACCTCCTCGGGAAGGAGAGCACGTCTACCTGCCGCCGCACGGC
>NW_027142674.1:217500-227500 GCF_026170545.1 Melanerpes formicivorus | reverse complement strand
GGGGCTGGGGGAACGAGGACGACACCTCACACGCGACGGGAAGCGAAGTGGAAAGGAAGACCGCCCTTGCCCTGCCGGCCGGGGGCCCTTTCCGACGCGACCCGAAAGGCCTCATCGATCAACAAGGACAGAAGGAAAGGAAGCCAGCGGAGGCCCCACGGCCCTCGCTCTTCTGGGACAGACACAGCCACGCGCACCCGCCACCGCCCTCGGGAGCAGCCAGCAGGCACGGGGCTCGGCGTGCGGGCAACACGCCGGAGGAGCAAACGGGGCGCCCTCCAGAGATGGGGGGGGGGGGGGGCAAGCTGCACCGGGCCGCACCGGCTCACAGGGCACCTCTGCCTCCCCAAAATGTGGGCTTGCATTTTCCCTCAAGCTGCACCGAGTTACATCTCCATCACGGGGCGCCCCTCTGGAGCCAGGAGGAAGCCGTGCTGGGGCACCGGCTTGCCCTCCTCCCCCCATGCCGGGCTCCATAGCATACGAGTGGCCAGTCACCGCCGCTGGCTTTTCCCTTAGATGCCGTGCCCCCGCGGGCTGCGGCTTTGGCCATGGGGGGGAACCCCCGTGAAGAGGGTCCAGTGCTGGGAACTCTCTCTGCCCCTTACCGGGCTCTCTCTCGCCGTGCCTGGACGGGCTTGCTTGCCATTCTTGGTGGGACCGACGCCGGCACCACGTCTCCCCGGCTTTCTCTGCCCCCGTGCCCCACCGGGCAAACTTCGCTTCGGGGGTTCCACACTTCGGCAGTGGCCGGCGCCAGCCACTCGTCAACTTTTATTCTTTTCCCCGCTTTCGTTGCCGAGCCCGGGCTGGGCTCCGGCTCACGGACGAGCGAAACCCATCCAACACCGCTGAGGGTGCGCCAGCGGCCGCTCCAAACCGCCGCGCCTTTGTTCGGCCCCGCGGGTCCCCTCTCTGACCCGGGCGAAAGCCACCGAGAAGCCAGACGGACCCCTGCCCAGCCGCCTGGCGGGTGGCTTGGAGCAGCCGCTCGGCAGCGCTGCCCTGGGAGTGCTCGGCGTCGCTTGTTCCCTCATATACGGAACTGGAGGGCCGTCAGCTCCGCGAGCGCACAACCAGCCGACCTCCGCCCAGCGGCAGGTCGCAGAAATCACGCCGGCTTGTACGATGACGTAGGCGGAGGCAGAGCGCAACAGCGACCCCTTGGCGACAAGCGCGATCTCCGCGGAGAGCACGTCTACTCGCCGAGGGAGAGCACGTCTACTCGCCGAGGGAGAGCACGTCTACTCGCCGAGGGAGAGCACGTCTACTCGCCCAGGGAGAGCACGTCTACTCGCCCAGGGAGAGCACGTCTACTCGCCCAGGGAGAGCACGTCTACTCGCCCAGGGAGAGCACGTCTACTCGCCCAGGGAGAGCACGTCTACTCGCCCAGGGAGAGCACGTCTACTCGCCCAGGGAGAGCACGTCTACTCGCCCAGGGAGAGCACGTCTACTCGCCCAGGGAGAGCACGTCTACTCGCCCAGGGAGAGCACGTCTACTCGCCCAGGGAGAGCACGTCTACTCGCCGAGGGAGAGCACGTCTACTCGCCGAGGGAGAGCACGTCTACTCGCCCAGGGAGAGCACGTCTACTCGCCCAGGGAGAGCACGTCTACTCGCCGAGGGAGAGCACGTCTACTCGCCGAGGGAGAGCACGTCTACTCGCCGAGGGAGAGCACGTCTACCTCCCGCCTGAGGGAGAGCACGGGGGGGGGGGGGGACAAAGACAGGCGGCAGCAGCTTCGGTGAACGTCACCCGGGAGGCGACCGGGGCTGTCCCGGGGCAGTCCCGGGAAGCCGGCGTCCGACACAGGGAACCGTCAGCTGCCGGACCGGGGCGAATCCCCGCGGCCACGGCAGGGGTGGGGGCTCGAAGACAGCCGGCAGCCGCTTCGGTGAACGTCACCCGGGAGGAGACTGGGGCCCTCCCGGGTCCGTCCCGGGAAGACGACGTTCGGCACGAGATCCCGGCCGCGGCCGGACCGGCTCGAAGCCTCGCGGTCCCGGCAGCAGCCGGAGCCGCTCGCCGCCTCGGGCTCCCGGCCCCCTACAGATCCGGCGACTCGTTCGCGGGCGGCGGGGGGAGGCAGTGGAGGGGGTGCGGGCAGAAGCGGCAGCGGAGGCGGAGGGGGGGGGGGGGGCTCGAAGACAGCCGGCAGCCGCTTCGGTGAACGTCACCCAGGAGGCGATCGGGGCCGTCCCGGGGCCGTCCCGGGATGCCGGCTTCCGGCACGGGGTCCCGGCCGCGGCCGGACCGGCTCGTATCCCCGCGGCTCCGGCAGGGGGGGGGGGGGCTCGAAGACAGCCGGCAGTCGCCTCGGTGAACGTCACCCGGCCGGCGACCGCGGCCGTTCCGGGGCCGTCCCGGGAAGCCTGCGACAGGCACGGGGTCCCAGCCGCGGCCGGACCGACTCGAAGCCCCGCGGCCCCGGCACGGGGGAGGCCCAAAGACTGGCGGCAGCCGCTTCGCTGAACGTCACCCGGCCGGCGACCGGGGCCGTCCCGGGGCCGTCCCGGGATGCCGGCTTCCGGCACGGGGTCCCGGCCGCGGCCGGAGCGGCTCGAATCCCCGCGGTCCCGGCAGCAGCCGGAGCCGCTCGCCGTTCGGGCTCCCGGCACCCTACGGATCCGGCGACTCGTTCGCCGGCGGCGGGGGGAGGCAGTGAAGGAGGTGCGGGCAGAAGCGGCAGCGGAGGCGGAGGGGGGGGGGGGGGGGGCTCGAAGACAGCCGGCAGCCGCTTCGGAGAACGTCACCCGGCCGGCGACCGCGGCCGTTCCGGGGCCGTCCCGGGAAGCCTGCGACAGGCACGGGGTCCCGGCCTCGGCCGGACCCGCACTGGGTGCCGCCGCCTCGGGCTCTCGGGACGGTATGGATCCGCCGACTCGTTCGCCGGCGGCGGGGGGAGGCAGTGGAGGGGGTGCGGGGAGAAGCGGCAGCGGAGGCGGAGGGGGGGGGGGGCTCGAAGACAGCGGCAGCCGCTTCGGTGAACGACACCCAGGAGGCGATTGGGGCCCGTCCCGGGGCCGTCCCGGGATGCCGGCTTCCGCCACGGGGGTCCCGGCCGCGGCCGGACCGGCTCGAATCCCCGCGGTCCCGGCAGCAGCCGGAGCCGCTCGCCGTTCGGGCTCCCGGCACCCTACGGATCCGGCGACTCGTTCGCGGGAGGCGGGGGGAGGCAGTGAAGGAGGTGCGGGCAGAAGCGGCCGCGGAGGCGGAGGGGGGGGGGGGGGGGGCTCGGAGACAGCCGTCAACCGCTTCGGTGAACGTCACCCGGGAGGCGACCGGCGACCGGCCCGGGAAGCCATCGTCCGGCTCGGGATCCCGGCCGCGGCCGGACCGGCTCGAAGCCCCGCGGCCCCGGCACGGGGGAGGCCCAAAGACTGGCGGCAGCCGCTTCGCTGAACGTCACCCCGGCCGGCGACCGGGGCCGTCCCGGGGCCGTCCCGGGATGCCGGCTTCCGGCACGGGGTCCCGGCCGCGGCCGGAGCGGCTCGAAGCCCCGCGGTCCCGGCAGCAGCCGGAGCCGCTCGCCGTTCGGGCTCCCGGCACCCTACGGATCCGCCGACTCGTTCGCCGGCGGCGGGGGGAGGCAGTGGAGGGGGTGCGGGCAGAAGCGGCAGCGGAGGCGGAGGGGGGGGGGGGCTCGAAGACAGCCGGCAGCCGCTTCGGTGAACGTCACCCGGCCGGCGACCGGGGCCGTCCCGGGGCTGTCCGGGGATGCCGGCTTCCGGCACGGGGGTCCCGGCCGCGGCCGGACCGGCTCGAATCCCCGCGGTCCCGGCAGCAGCCGGAGCCGCTCGCCGTTCGGGCTCCCGGCACCCTACAGATCCGGCGACTCGTTCGCGGGCGGCGGGGGGGGGGAGGCAGTGGAGGGGGTGCGGGCAGAAGCGGCCGCGGAGGCGGAGGGGGGGGGGGGGGGCTCGAAGACAGCCGTCAGCCGCTCTTCGGTGAACGTCACCCGGGAGGCGACCGGGACCGGCCCGGGAAGCCATCGTCCGGCCCCGGATCCCGGCCGCGGCCGGACCGGCTCGAAGCCCCGCGGCCCCCGGCACGGGGGAGGCCCAAAGACTGGCGGCAGCCGCTTCGCTGAACGTCACCCGGCCGGCGACCGGGGCCGTCCCGGGGCCGTCCCGGGATGCCGGCTTCCGGCACGGGGGTCCCGGCCGCGGCCGGAGCGGCTCGAATCCCCGCGGTCCCGGCAGCAGCCGGAGCCGCTCGCCGTTCGGGCTCCCGGCACCCTACGGATCCGCCGACTCGTTCGCCGGCGGCGGGGGGAGGCAGTGGAGGGGGTGCGGGCAGAAGCGGCAGCGGAGGCGGAGGGGGGGGGGGCTCGAAGACAGCCGGCAGCCGCTTCGCTGAACGTCACCCGGCCGGCGACCGGGGCCGTCCCGGGGCTGTCCGGGGATGCCGGCTTCCGGCACGGGGTCCCGGCCGCGGCCGGACCGGCTCGAATCCCCGCGGGTCCCGGCAGCAGCCGGAGCCGCTCGCCGTTCGGGCTCCCGGCACCCTACAGATCCGGCGACTCGTTCGCCGGCGGCGGGGGGAGGCAGTGGAGGGGGTGCGGGCAGAAGCGGCAGCGGAGGCGGAGGGGGGGGGGGGGCTCGAAGGCAGCCGGCAGCCGCTTCGGTGAACGTCACCCGGGAGGCGACCGGGACCGGCCCGGGAAGCCATCGTCCGGCCCGGGATCCCGGCCCGCGGCCGGACCGGCTCGAATCCCCGCGGCCCCGGCACGGGGGAGGCCCAAAGACTGGCGGCAGCCGCTTCGCTGAACGTCACCCCGGCCGGCGACCGGGGCCGTCCCGGGGCCGTCCCGGGATGCCGGCTTCCGGCACGGGGTCCCGGCCGCGGCCGGAGCGGCTCGAATCCCCGCGGTCCCGGCAGCAGCCGGAGCCGCTCGCCGTTCGGGCTCCCGGCACCCTACGGATCCGCCGACTCGTTCGCCGGCGGCGGGGGGGAGGCAGTGGAGGGGGTGCGGGCAGAAGCGGCAGCGGAGGCGGAGGGGGGGGGGGCTCGAAGACAGCCGGCAGCCGCTTCGCTGAACGTCACCCGGCCGGCGACCGGGGCCGTCCCGGGGCCGTCCCGGGATGCCGGCTTCCGGCACGGGGTCCCGGCCGCGGCCGGAGCGGCTCGAATCCCCGCGGTCCCGGCAGCAGCCGGAGCCGCTCGCCGTTCGGGCTCCCGGCACCCTACGGATCCGCCGACTCGTTCGCCGGCGGCGGGGGGAGGCAGTGGAGGCGGTGCGGGGAGAAGCGGCAGCGGAGGCGGAGGGGGGGGCGGGGGGGGACGATAGTGGCGGGGGGCGGGGGGGTGCTCGAAGGCAGCCGGCAGCCGGTTCGGTGAACATTCGCCGGGGCGGGGGGGCGACCTGTCCGTGCCCGGGGCAGCCCCGGGAAGCCGGCAGCCAGCACGGGGTCCCGGGCAGCACCTGTTCCCTGCCCTGGGACTTGCCGTGCCCGGCGGCCGGTTGCCGGGTGGGGGGGAGCGATGAGAGGCGGGGCGCAGCGGCCGGGGCAGCGCCGGGCCGCAGCGGGGGGCTGGGCGGGTGGGGTAGGCGTCGAGCGGCAAGCCCTCGGCTGCAGCGAATGTTCGGCGGTGCGGGGCGGGGGGGGGACGGGACGACACGTTGGGGGCGCCGAGTCCGAGCCACCCCCGGCCCCAGGGGCGGCCGGAGGGGGAGGCCGGTGCCTGGCCCTGGGAGCTGCTGGGCGCCGGATGGCCGAGGGTGCGTCAGAAGCCGCCCGAGCGGTCGAGCAGGTCCTCCAGAAAGGCCTAGGGTGGCTTCGAGGGCCCCGGGAGCAGTCGAGGGAGGCCTCCAGGCAGGTCTGGAGTGGATGGGAGGCCTTCCAAAGCAGACAAGGGAGGCTGCCAGCGGGGCCTAGGCTGGCACTGCAGCCTGTAAATGGTTGGGGGGGGGGGCCTCTGGTGCGGCCTGGAGTCTCTGGGTGGCGTCCAGAGAGGTGCAAAAGATCCTCTGGTGCGGCCTGTGGTGGCGGAGAAGCCTGCAGAGCGTGCGGGGGAGGCTTCTGGTGCGGCCTGGGGTGGGTCGGAAGCCTGCAGAGCGTGCGGGGAGAGGCTTCTGGTGCGGCCTGGGGTGGCTGAGAAGCCTGCAGAGCGTGCGGGAGAGGCTTCTGCTGCGGCCTGGGGTGGCTGAGAAGCCTGCAGAGCGTGCGGGAGAGGCTTCTGCTGCGGCCTGGGGTGGCTGAGAAGCCTGCAGAGCGTGCGGGGGGAGGCTTCTGTTGGGGCCTGGGGGTGGGTCAGAAGCCTACAGAGCGTGCGGGGGAGGCTTCTGGTGCGGCCTGGGGTGGGTCGGAAGCCTGCAGAGCGTGCGGGAGAGGCTTCTGTTGGGGCCTGGGGTGGCTGAGAAGCCTGCAGAGCGTGCGGGGGAGGCTTCTGCTGCGGCCTGGGGTGGCTGAGAAGCCTGCAGAGCGTGCGGGAGAGGCTTCTGGTGCGGCCTGGGGTGGGACGGAAGCCTGCAGAGTGTGCGGGGGAGGCTTCTGGTGCGGCCTGGGGTGGGACGGAAGCCTGCAGAGCGTGCGGGGGAGGCTTCTGGTGCGGCCTGGGGTGGGACGGAAGCCTGCAGAGCGTGCGGGAGAGGCTTCTGCTGCGGCCTGGGGTGGCTGAGAAGCCTGCAGAGCGTGCGGGAGAGGCTTCTGCTGCGGCCTGGGGTGGCTGAGAAGCCTGCAGAGCGTGCGGGAGAGGCTTCTGCTGCGGCCTGGGGTGGCTGAGAAGCCTGCAGGGCGTGCGGGAGAGGCTTCTGCTGCGGCCTGGGGTGGGTGGGAAGCCTGCAGAGCGTGCGGGGGAGGCTTCTGCTGCGGCCTGGGGTGGCTGAGAAGCCTGCAGAGCGTGCGGGGGAGGCTTCTGGTGCGGCCTGGGGTGGCTGAGAAGCCTGAAGAGCGTGCGGGAGAGGCTTCTGGTGCGGCCTGGGGTGGCTGAGAAGCCTGCAGAGCGTGCGGGGGAGGCTTCTGGTGCGGCCTGGGGTGGCTGAGAAGCCTGAAGAGCGTGCGGGAGAGGCTTCTGGTGCGGCCTGGGGTGGCTGAGAAGCCTGCAGAGCGTGCGGGAGAGGCTTCTGCTGCGGCCTGGGGTGGCTGAGAAGCCTGCAGAGCGTGCGGGAGAGGCTTCTGCTGCGGCCTGGGGTGGGTCGGAAGCCTGCAGAGCGTGCGGGAGAGGCTCCTGCTGCGGCCTGGGGTGGGTC
The DNA here is from genome assembly GCF_026170545.1 of Melanerpes formicivorus. NCBI lineage: Eukaryota > Metazoa > Chordata > Aves > Piciformes > Picidae > Melanerpes > Melanerpes formicivorus. The sequence continues at coordinate 220,307 of NW_027142674.1, read as the reverse complement.
GGAAGCCTGCAGAGCTTGCGGGGGAGGCTTCTGGTGCGGCCTGGGGTGGGTCGGAAGCCTGCAGAGCATGCGGGGGAGGCTTCTGCTGCGGCCTGGGGTCTCTGGGTGGCCTCTAGAGAGGTGCAAAAGACCCTCTGGGTTGGGCTGGGGTGGCTCTTGGACCCCTGCCACACAGTGGAGAGAGGCCTCCGGCCCGCCACCTGTGTCCCTGTGTGCCTGAGTGCCTGTGTCCCTGTGTCCCTGTGTCCCTGTGTCCCTGAGTGCCTGAGTGCCTGTGTCCCTGTGTCCCTGTGTCCCTGAGTGCCTGAGTGCCTGAGTGCCTGTGTCCCTGTGTCCTTGTGTCCCTGTGTCCCTGTGTCCCTGTGTGCCTGAGTGCCTGTGTCCCTGTGTCCCTGTCTGTGTACCTGTGTGCGAGAGTGTCCGGCACGCCACCCAGCGGCGGCGGGCAAGCAGGTAGGCGGGTGGGCGGGCCCGGCGAGGGCCAGTGTGAGTTTGGGGGGTGGGAGGGGAGGCGGCAGCTGGAAGCGTCAGAGGAGGGGGCGTGGCTCCGGCTGGCCCCGGGAGCAGGTTCCCGGGACCGGGACCGGCTGGACCCGGCGGGTGGTTGATCCCGGGGCGGGGGGCAGAGGCGGCGGGAAGCGGCAGCTGCGTGTGCGGCGGGGGGGTGGAGGGCGAACCGCGGCGGGAAGCGGATGCTTCAGAGCAGGTTACGGGGAGCGGGGACGGACGACACCACCTGTCCCCGCCCCGGGACGGGCTGGACCCGGCGCCCTGGACCCGGCGCCGTGTACCCGCCGCCGCCCCCGCCGCCGCCCCCCCTCCGCCACCCCCGGGACCCCGACGTTTTTTTGGCGCCCGCGCCTTTTTTTGCTCCCCGCCTGCCCGCGCTGCCCCGGGCCCTCCCCCGGGGCGGGGGCGGGAGGGAGGGACGGACGGATGGGTAGCCGGGATCTCCGAGCGCGCGCCACCAGACCGAGGCGGGTACCGGCGGTGGCGCGCGGCGGCGGCAGCGGCGGCAGCAAGCGACGGCGGGGGGGGGGCAGGCTAGGGAGAGAGGGGGAGCGGCAATGCGGTAGGGCTGGGGGGTTTGTTTCGGGGGGTGGAGGGGTGGGGGGGGGGTGGCAGCGGTCAGCGAGAGCGGGGAGAGGGGGGAGCGGCATGCGGTAGGGCTGGGGTGTTTTTGGGGTGGGGGCGTTGGGGGGATTAGCGGGCGGGCGGGCAGCCGAGCCAAGCGGCAAGCCGGGGGGGCGGGCGAGGGCGGCTTTAGGGCCGGAGGAGCGGAGCGCAACCTCCCCCCGTGCAGGCTCCAGCGTGGAGAGCAGCAAGTTTTTTGGGGACGGGGGACGACGGACGGGAGGGGCAGCGGCGAGAGGCTAGCTGCGGCAAGGGGCACCGGCACGGCCGCCCTAACAGCGCCGCCTCGGTCGCAGGGGTTAGAGAGCAGCCGGGCAGCCCGGAGGGAAGCGGCAGCCCGCGAAGGGGGGAAGGGGGGGCTCCGCGCAAACGCTAACGGGAGCCGGGGGGTGTGGGGAGCTGGGGGTGGCAGCAGCAGCGCAAGAGGGCAACGTCGGGAGGGGGGGCTCCGCGCAAACCGGTAACGGGGGCCCGGGGGGGGTGTGGGGGGGGCGGTGGCCGGCCGCGGCAAGAGGCAACGGCAGGCGGGGGGGCTCCGCGCAAACCGGCAGCGGGGGGGGGGGGCGGGGGGTAGCGGCAAGAGGCAACGGCGGGAAGGGGGGGCTCCGCGCAAAACCGCTAACTGGGAGCCGGGGGGTGTGGGGAGCTGCAGCAGCGGCAAGAGGCAACGTCGGGAGGGGGGGCTCCGCGCAAACCGGTAACGGGGGCCCGGGGGTGTGGAGGGGGCGGTGGTGGCCGCGGCGAGAGGCAACGGCAGGCGGGGGGCGCTCCGCGCAAACCGGCAGCGGGGGGGGGGGGGCGGGGGTAGCGGCAAGAGGCAACGGCGGGAAGGGGGGGCTCCGCGCAAACCGGCAGCGGGGGGGGGGCGGGGGGTAGCGGCAAGAGGCAACGGCGGGAAGGGGGGCCTCCGCGCAAACCGGCAGCGGGGGGGGGGCGGGGGTAGCGGCAAGAGGCAACGGCGGGAAGGGGGGGCTCCGCGCAAACCGGCAGCGGGGGGGGGCGGGGGGTAGCGGCAAGAGGCAACGGCGGGAAGGGGGGGCTCCGCGCAAACCGGCAGCGGGGGGGGGGCGGGGGGTAGCGGCAAGAGGCAACGGCGGGAAGGGGGGGGCTCCGCGCAAACCGGCAGCGGGGGGGGGGCGGGGGGTAGCGGCAAGAGGCAACGGCGGGAAGGGGGAGCTCCGCGCAAACCGGCAGCGGGGGGGGGGCGGGGGTAGCGGCAAGAGGCAACGTCGGGAGGGGGGGCTCCACGCAAACCGGCAGCGGGGGGGGGGCGGGGGGTAGCGGCAAGAGGCAACGTCGGGAGGGGGGGCGCCGCGCAAACCGGCAACGGGGGCGGGGGGGGAGGCGGTCAGGGGCGGGGGGGAGATTTCTAGAGATGCCGGCAGACCTTCTCCCCGGAGAACAGCGCTGTTGAAGAAAAGACTGCTTCAGAACACAACCTTTAATGAAAGACGCTCGATGAAAACAACACTTAATAAAAGAAGGTTTCATGCCGACTGCCTCTCTTCATTTACGCCGCCGCGGGGGGGGGGGGGTTGGGGGCCGGGGCGGGCGATTACCAGGCGGCCCTCGTCCCGGGGACCACGTCTACCCCGCGGTTCCAGGCCTCCGCGCGCTAAGTGCCCGCCCGGCCGCGGGGAGCACGTCTACCTCCTGCCGCACGGCTCAGTGCA
>NW_027142674.1:197500-205000 GCF_026170545.1 Melanerpes formicivorus | reverse complement strand
CCTCTGGAGCCAGGAGGAAGCCGTGCTGGGGCACCGGCTTGCCCTCCTCCCCCCATGCCGGGCTCCATAGCATACGAGTGGCCAGTCACCGCCGCTGGCTTTTCCCTTAGATGCCGTGCCCCCGCGGGCTGCGGCTTTGGCCATGGGGGGGAACCCCCGTGAAGAGGGTCCAGTGCTGGGAACTCTCTCTGCCCCTTACCGGGCTCTCTCTCGCCGTGCCTGGACGGGCTTGCTTTCCATTCTTGGTGGGACCGACGCCGGCACCACGTCTCCCCGGCTTTCTCTGCCCCCGTGCCCCACCGGGCAAACGTCGCTTCGGGGGTTCCACACTTCGGCAGTGGCCGGCGCCAGCCACTCGTCAACTTTTTTTCTTTTCCCCGCTTTCGTTGCCGAGCCCGGGCTGGGCTCCGGCTCACGGACGAGCGAAACCCATCCAACACCGCTGAGGGTGCGCCAGCGGCCGCTCCAAACCGCCGCGCCTTTGTTCGGCCCCGCGGGTCCCCTCTCTGACCCGGGCGAAAGCCACCGAGAAGCCAGACGGACCCCTGCCCAGCCGCCTGGCGGGTGGCTTGGAGCAGCCGCTCGGCAGCGCTGCCCTGGGAGTGCTCGGCGTCACTCGTTCCCTCATATACGGAACTGGAGGGCCGTCAGCTCCGCGAGCGCACAACCAGCCGACCTCCGCCCAGCGGCAGGTCGCAGAAATCACGCCGGCTTGTACGATGACGTAGGCGGAGGCAGAGCGCAACAGCGACCCCTTGGCGACAAGCGCGATCTCCGCGGAGAGCACGTCTACTCGCCGAGGGAGAGCACGTCTACTCGCCGAGGGAGAGCACGTCTACTCGCCGAGGGAGAGCACGTCTACTCGCCGAGGGAGAGCACGTCTACTCGCCGAGGGAGAGCACGTCTACTCGCCCAGGGAGAGCACGTCTACTCGCCCAGGGAGAGCACGTCTACTCGCCCAGGGAGAGCACGTCTACTCGCCCAGGGAGAGCACGTCTACTCGCCCAGGGAGAGCACGTCTACTCGCCCAGGGAGAGCACGTCTACTCGCCGAGGGAGAGCACGTCTACTCGCCGAGGGAGAGCACGTCTACTCGCCCAGGGAGAGCACGTCTACTCGCCCAGGGAGAGCACGTCTACTCGCCGAGGGAGAGCACGTCTACTCGCCGAGGGAGAGCACGTCTACTCGCCGAGGGAGAGCACGTCTACTCGCCGAGGGAGAGCACGTCTACTCGCCGAGGGAGAGCACGTCTACTCGCCGAGGGAGAGCACGTCTACCTCCCGCCTGAGGGAGAGCACGGGGGGGGGGGACAAAGACAGGCGGCAGCAGCTTCGGTGAACGTCACCCGGGAGGCGACCGGGGCTGTCCCGGGGCAGTCCCGGGAAGCCGGCGTCCGACACAGGGAACCGTCAGCTGCCGGACCGGGGCGAATCCCCGCGGCCACGGCAGGGGTGGGGGCTCGAAGACAGCCGGCAGCCGCTTCGGTGAACGTCACCCGGGAGGAGACTGGGGCCCTCCCGGGACCGTCCCGGGAAGACGACGTTCGGCACGAGATCCCGGCCGCGGCCGGACCGGCTCGAAGCCTCGCGGTCCCGGCAGCAGCCGGAGCCGCTCGCCGCCTCGGGCTCCCGGCCCCCTACAGATCCGGCGACTCGTTCGCGGGCGGCGGGGGGAGGCAGTGGAGGGGGTGCGGGGAGAAGCGGCAGCGGAGGCGGAGGGGGGGGGGCTCGAAGACAGCCGGCAGCCGCTTCGCTGAACGTCACCCGGGAGGCGATCGGGGCCGTCCCGGGGCCGTCCCGGGATGCCGGCTTCCGGCACGGGGTCCCGGCCGCGGCCGGACCGGCTCGTATCCCCGCGGCTCCGGCAGGGGGGGGGGGGGCTCGAAGACAGCCGGCAGTCGCCTCGGTGAACGTCACCCGGCCGGCGACCGCGGCCGTTCCGGGGCCGTCCCGGGAAGCCTGCGACAGGCACGGGGTCCCAGCCGCGGCCGGACCGACTCGAAGCCCCGCGGCCCCGGCACGGGGGAGGCCCAAAGACTGGCGGCAGCCGCTTCGCTGAACGTCACCCGGCCGGCGACCGGGGCCGTCCCGGGGCCGTCCCGGGATGCCGGCATCCGGCACGGGGTCCCGGCCGCGGCCGGAGCGGCTCGAATCCCCGCGGTCCCGGCAGCAGCCGGAGCCGCTCGCCGTTCGGGCTCCCGGCACCCTACGGATCCGGCGACTCGTTCGCCGGCGGCGGGGGGAGGCAGTGAAGGAGGTGCGGGCAGAAGCGGCAGCGGAGGCGGAGGGGGGGGGGGGGCTCGAAGACAGCCGGCAGCCGCTTCGGAGAACGTCACCCGGCCGGCGACCGCGGCCGTTCCGGGGCCGTCCCGGGAAGCCTGCGACAGGCACGGGGTCCCGGCCTCGGCCGGACCCGCACTGGGTGCCGCCGCCTCGGGCTCTCGGGACGGTATGGATCCGCCGACTCGTTCGCCGGCGGCGGGGGGAGGCAGTGGAGGGGGTGCGGGGAGAAGCGGCAGCGGAGGCGGAGTGGGGGGGGGCTCGAAGACAGCCGGCAGCCGCTTCGCTGAACGTCACCCGGCCGGCGACCGGGGCCGTCCCGGGGCTGTCCGGGGATGCCGGCTTCCGGCACGGGGTCCCGGCCGCGGCCGGACCGGCTCGAATCCCCGCGGTCCCGGCAGCAGCCGGAGCCGCTCGCCGTTCGGGCTCCCGGCACCCTACGGATCCGGCGACTCGTTCGCCGGCGGCGGGGGGAGGCAGTGGAGGGGGTGCGGGCAGAAGCGGCAGCGGAGGCGGAGGGGGGGGGGGCTCGAAGACAGCCGGCAGCCGCTTCGGTGAACGTCACCCGGGAGGCGACCGGGACCGGCCCGGGAAGCCATCGTCCGGCCCGGGATCCCGGCCGCGGCCGGACCGGCTCGAATCCCCGCGGCCCCGGCACGGGGGAGGCCCAAAGACTGGCGGCAGCCGCTTCGCTGAACGTCACCCGGCCGGCGACCGGGGCCGTCCCGGGGCCGTCCCGGGATGCCGGCTTCCGGCACGGGGGTCCCGGCCGCGGCCGGAGCGGCTCGAAGCCCCGCGGTCCCGGCAGCAGCCGGAGCCGCTCGCCGTTCGGGCTCCCGGCACCCTACGGATCCGGCGACTCGTTCGCGGGCGGCGGGGGGAGGCAGTGGAGGGGGTGCGGGCAGAAGCGGCCGCGGAGGCGGAGGGGGGGGGGGGGCTCGAAGACAGCCGTCAGCCGCTTCGGTGAACGTCACCCGGGAGGCGACCGGGACCGGCCCGGGAAGCCATCGTCCGGCCCCGGATCCCGGCCGCGGCCGGACCGGCTCGAAGCCCCGCGGCCCCGGCACGGGGGAGGCCCAAAGACTGGCGGCAGCCGCTTCGCTGAACGTCACCCGGCCGGCGACCGGGGCCGTCCCGGGGCCGTCCCGGGATGCCGGCTTCCGGCACGGGGTCCCGGCCGCGGCCGGAGCGGCTCGAATCCCCGCGGTCCCGGCAGCAGCCGGAGCCGCTCGCCGTTCGGGCTCCCGGCACCCTACGGATCCGGCGACTCGTTCGCCGGCGGCGGGGGGAGGCAGTGGAGGGGGTGCGGGCAGAAGCGGCAGCGGAGGCGGAGGGGGGGGGGGCTCGAAGACAGCCGGCAGCCGCTTCGGTGAACGTCACCCGGCCGGCGACCGGGGCCGTCCCGGGGCTGTCCGGGGATGCCGGCTTTCGGCACGGGGTCCCGGCCGCGGCCGGACCGGCTCGAATCCCCGCGGTCCCGGCAGCAGCCGGAGCCGCTCGCCGTTCGGGCTCCCGGCACCCTACAGATCCGGCGACTCGTTCGCCGGCGGCGGGGGGAGGCAGTGGAGGGGGTGCGGGGAGAAGCGGCAGCGGAGGCGGAGGGGGGGGGGGGCTCGAAGACAGCCGGCAGCCGCTTCGGTGAACGTCACCCGGGAGGCGACCGGGACCGGCCCGGGAAGCCATCGTCCGGCCCGGGATCCCGGCCGCGGCCGGACCGGCTCGAATCCCCGCGGCCCCGGCACGGGGGAGGCCCAAAGACTGGCGGCAGCCGCTTCGCTGAACGTCACCCGGCCGGCGACCGGGGCCGTCCCGGGGCCGTCCCGGGATGCCGGCTTCCGGCACGGGGGTCCCGGCCGCGGCCGGAGCGGCTCGAAGCCCCGCGGCCCCGGCAGCAGCCGGAGCCGCTCGCCGTTCGGGCTCCCGGCACCCTACGGATCCGCCGACTCGTTCGCCGGCGGCGGGGGGAGGCAGTGGAGGCGGTGCGGGGAGAAGCGGCAGCGGAGGCGGAGGGGGGGCGGGGGGGACGATAGTGGCGGGGGGCGGGGGGTGCTCGAAGGCAGCCGGCAGCCGGTTCGGTGAACATTCGCCGGGGCGGGGGGGCGACCTGTCCGTGCCCGGGGCAGCCCCGGGAAGCCGGCAGCCAGCACGGGGGTCCCGGCAGCACCTGTTCCCTGCCCTGGGACTTGCCGTGCCCGGCGGCCGGTTGCCGGGTGGGGGGAGCGATGAGAGGCAGGGCGCAGCGGCCGGGGCAGCGCCGGGCCGCAGCGGGGGGCTGGGCGGGTGGGGTAGGCGTCGAGCGGCAAGCCCTCGGCTGCAGCGAATGTTCGGCGGTGCGGGGCGGGGGGGGACGGGACGACACGTTGGGGGCGCCGAGTCCGAGCCACCCCCGGCCCCAGGGGCGGCCGGAGGGGGAGGCCGGTGCCTGGCCCTGGGAGCTGCTGGGCGCCGGATGGCCGAGGGTGCGTCAGAAGCCGCCCGAGCGGTCGAGCAGGTCCTCCAGAAAGGCCTAGGGTGGCTTCGAGGGCCCCGGGAGCAGTCGAGGGAGGCCTCCAGGCAGGTCTGGAGTGGATGGGAGGCCTTCCAAAGCAGACAAGGGAGGCTGCCAGCGGGGCCTAGGCTGGCACTGCAGCCTGTAAATGGTTGGGGGGGGGGCCTCTGGTGCGGCCTGGAGTCTCTGGGTGGCGTCCAGAGAGGTGCAAAAGATCCTCTGGTGCGGCCTGTGGTGGCGGAGAAGCCTGCAGAGCGTGCGGGGGAGGCTTCTGGTGCGGCCTGGGGTGGGTCGGAAGCCTGCAGAGCGTGCGGGAGAGGCTTCTGGTGCGGCCTGGGGTGGCTGAGAAGCCTGCAGAGCGTGCGGGAGAGGCTTCTGGTGCGGCCTGGGGTGGCTGAGAAGCCTGCAGAGCGTGCGGGAGAGGCTTCTGCTGCGGCCTGGGGTGGCTGAGAAGCCTGCAGAGCGTGCGGGAGAGGCTTCTGTTGGGGCCTGGGGTGGGTCGGAAGCCTGCAGAGCGTGCGGGAGAGGCTTCTGTTGGGGCCTGGGGTGGCTGAGAAGCCTGCAGAGCGTGCGGGGGAGGCTTCTGCTGCGGCCTGGGGTGGCTGAGAAGCCTGCAGAGCGTGCGGGGGAGGCTTCTGCTGCGGCCTGGGGTGGCTGAGAAGCCTGCAGAGCGTGCGGGGGAGGCTTCTGGTGCGGCCTGGGGTGGCTGAGAAGCCTGCAGAGCGTGCGGGGGAGGCTTCTGGTGCGGCCTGGGGTGGGTCGGAAGCCTGCAGAGCGTGCGGGAGAGGCTTCTGGTGCGGCCTGGGGTGGGTCGGAAGCCTGCAGAGCGTGCGGGAGAGGCTTCTGTTGGGGCCTGGGGTGGCTGAGAAGCCTGCAGAGCGTGCGGGAGAGGCTTCTGCTGCGGCCTGGGGTGGCTGAGAAGCCTGCAGAGCGTGCGGGAGAGGCTTCTGCTGCGGCCTGGGGTGGCTGAGAAGCCTGCAGAGCGTGCGGGAGAGGCTTCTGCTGCGGCCTGGGGTGGCTGAGAAGCCTGCAGAGCGTGCGGGAGAGGCTTCTGCTGCGGCCTGGGGTGGCTGAGAAGCCTGCAGAGCGTGCGGGAGAGGCTTCTGCTGCGGCCTGGGGTGGCTGAGAAGCCTGCAGAGCGTGCGGGAGAGGCTTCTGCTGCGGCCTGGGGTGGGTCGGAAGCCTGCAGAGCGTGCGGGGGAGGCTTCTGGTGCGGCCTGGGGTGGCTGAGAAGCCTGCAGAGCGTGCGGGGGAGGCTTCTGGTGCGGCCTGGGGTGGCTGAGAAGCCTGCAGAGCGTGCGGGAGAGGCTTCTGCTGCGGCCTGGGGTGGCTGAGAAGCCTGCAGAGCGTGCGGGGGAGGCTTCTGCTGCGGCCTGGGGTGGCTGAGAAGCCTGCAGAGCGTGCGGGGGAGGCTTCTGCTGCGGCCTGGGGTGGGTCGGAAGCCTGCAGAGCGTGCGGGGGAGGCTTCTGGTGCGGCCTGGGGTGGCTGAGAAGCCTGCAGAGCGTGCGGGGGAGGCTTCTGGTGCGGCCTGGGGTGGCTGAGAAGCCTGCAGAGCGTGCGGGAGAGGCTTCTGGTGCGGCCTGGGGTGGCTGAGAAGCCTGCAGAGCGTGCGGGGGAGGCTTCTGCTGCGGCCTGGGGTGGCTGAGAAGCCTGCAGAGCGTGCGGGAGAGGCTTCTGGTGCGGCCTGGGGTGGCTGAGAAGCCTGCAGAGCGTGCGGGAGAGGCTTCTGGTGCGGCCTGGGGTGGCTGAGAAGCCTGCAGAGCGTGCGGGAGAGGCTTCTGCTGTGGCCTGGGGTGGGTCGGAAGCCTGCAGAGCTTGCGGGGGAGGCTTCTGGTGCGGCCTGGGGTGGGTCGGAAGCCTGCAGAGCATGCGGGGGAGGCTTCTGCTGCGGCCTGGGGTCTCTGGGTGGCCTCTAGAGAGGTGCAAAAGACCCTCTGGGTTGGGCTGGGGTGGCTCTTGGACCCCTGCCACACAGTGGAGAGAGGCCTCCGGCCCGCCACCTGTGTCCCTGTGTGCCTGAGTGCCTGTGTCCCTGTGTCCCTGTGTCCCTGAGTGCCTGAGTGCCTGTGTCCCTGTGTCCCTGTGTCCCTGAGTGCCTGAGTGCCTGAGTGCCTGTGTCCCTGTGTCCTTGTGTCCCTGTGTCCCTGTGTCCCTGTGTGCCTGAGTGCCTGTGTCCCTGTGTCCCTGTCTGTGTACCTGTGTGCGAGAGTGTCCGGCACGCCACCCAGCGGCGGCGGGCAAGCAGGTAGGCGGGTGGGCGGGCCGGCGAGGGCCAGTGTGAGTTTGGGGGGTGGGAGGGGAGGCGGCAGCTGGAAGCGTCAGAGGAGGGGGCGTGGCTCCGGCTGGCCCCGGGAGCAGGTTCCCGGGACCGGGACCGGCTGGACCCGGCGGGTGGTTGATCCCGGGGCGGGGGGCAGAGGCGGCGGGAAGCGGCAGCTGCGTGTGCGGCGGGGGGGGTGGAGGGCGAACCGCGGCGGGAAGCGGATGCTTCAGAGCAGGTTACGGGGGCGGGGACGGACGACACCACCTGTCCCCGCCCCGGGACGGGCTGGACCCGGCGCCCTGGACCCGGCGCCGTGTACCCGCCGCCGCCCCCCGCCGCCGCCCCCCTCCGCCACCCCGGGACCCCGACGTTTTTTGGCGCCCGCGCCTTTTTTTGCTCCCCGCCTGCCCGCGCTGCCCCGGGCCCTCCCCCGGGGCGGGGCGGGAGGGAGGGACGGACGGACGGGTAGC
>NW_027142674.1:175000-182500 GCF_026170545.1 Melanerpes formicivorus | reverse complement strand
TTTTTCTTTTCCCCGCTTTCGTTGCCGAGCCCGGGCTGGGCTCTGGCTCACGGACGAGCGAAACCCATCCAACACCGCTGAGGGTGCGCCAGCGGCCGCTCCAAACCGCCGCGCCTTTGTTCGGCCCCGCGGGTCCCCTCTCTGACCCGGGCGAAAGCCACCGAGAAGCCAGACGGACCCCTGCCCAGCCGCCTGGCGGGTGGCTTGGAGCAGCCGCTCGGCAGCGCTGCCCTGGGAGTGCTCGGCGTCGCTTGTTCCCTCATATACGGAACTGGAGGGCCGTCAGCTCCGCGAGCGCACAACCAGCCGACCTCCGCCCAGCGGCAGGTCGCAGAAATCACGCCGGCTTGTACGATGACGTAGGCGGAGGCAGAGCGCAACAGCGACCCCTTGGCGACAAGCGCGATCTCCGCGGAGAGCACGTCTACTCGCCGAGGGAGAGCACGTCTACTCGCCGAGGGAGAGCACGTCTACTCGCCGAGGGAGAGCACGTCTACTCGCCCAGGGAGAGCACGTCTATTCGCCCAGGGAGAGCACGTCTACTCGCCCAGGGAGAGCACGTCTACTCGCCCAGGGAGAGCACGTCTACTCGCCGAGGGAGAGCACGTCTACTCGCCCAGGGAGAGCACGTCTACTCGCCCAGGGAGAGCATGTCTACTCGCCGAGGGAGAGCACGTCTACTCGCCGAGGGAGAGCACGTCTACTCGCCGAGGGAGAGCACGTCTACTCGCCCAGGGAGAGCACGTCTACTCGCCCAGGGAGAGCACGTCTACTCGCCCAGGGAGAGCACGTCTACTCGCCCAGGGAGAGCACGTCTACTCGCCCAGGGAGAGCACGTCTACTCGCCCAGGGAGAGCACGTCTACTCGCCGAGGGAGAGCACGTCTACCCGCCGAGGGAGAGCACGTCTACTCGCCCAGGGAGAGCACGTCTACTCGCCGAGGGAGAGCACGTCTACTCGCCGAGGGAGAGCACGTCTACTCGCCGAGGGAGAGCACGTCTACTCGCCGAGGGAGAGCACGTCTACTCGCCCAGGGAGAGCACGTCTACTCGCCCAGGGAGAGCACGTCTACCTCCCGCCTGAGGGAGAGCACGGGGGGGGGGGGACAAAGACAGGCGGCAGCAGCTTCGGTGAACGTCACCCGGGAGGCGACCGGGGCTGTCCCGGGGCAGTCCCGGGAAGCCGGCGTCCGACACAGGGAACCGTCAGCTGCCGGACCGGGGCGAATCCCCGCGGCCACGGCAGGGGTGGGGGCTCGAAGACAGCCGGCAGTCGCCTCGGTGAACGTCACCCGGCCGGCGACCGCGGCCGTTCCGGGGCCGTCCCGGGAAGCCTGCGACAGGCACGGGGTCCCAGCCGCGGCCGGACCGACTCGAAGCCCCGCGGCCCCGGCACGGGGGAGGCCCAAAGACTGGCGGCAGCCGCTTCGCTGAACGTCACCCGGCCGGCGACCGGGGCCGTCCCGGGGCTGTCCCGGGATGCCGGCTTCCGGCACGGGGTCCCGGCCGCGGCCGGAGCGGCTCGAATCCCCGCGGTCCCGGCAGCAGCCGGAGCCGCTCGCCGTTCGGGCTCCCGGCACCCTACGGATCCGCCGACTCGTTCGCGGGCGGCGGGGGGAGGCAGTGAAGGAGGTGCGGGCAGAAGCGGCAGCGGAGGCGGAGGGGGGGGGGGCTCGAAGACAGCCGGCAGCCGCTTCGGAGAACGTCACCCGGCCGGCGACCGCGGCCGTTCCGGGGCCGTCCCGGGAAGCCTGCGACAGGCACGGGGTCCCGGCCTCGGCCGGACCCGCACTGGATGCCGCCGCCTCGGGCTCTCGGGACGGTATGGATCCGCCGACTCGTTCGCCGGCGGCGGGGGGAGGCAGTGGAGGGGGTGCGGGGAGAAGCGGCAGCGGAGGCGGAGGGGGGGGGGGGCTCGAAGACAGCCGGCAGCCGCTTCGGTGAACGTCACCCAGGAGGCGATCGGGGCCGTCCCGGGGCCGTCCCGGGATGCTGGCTTCCGCCACGGGGTCCCGGCCGCGGCCGGAGCGGCTCGAATCCCCGCGGTCCCGGCAGCAGCCGGAGCCGCTCGCCGTTCGGGCTCCCGGCACCCTACGGATCCGGCGACTCGTTCGCCGGCGGCGGGGGGAGGCAGTGGAGGGGGTGCGGGCAGAAGCGGCAGCGGAGGCGGAGGGGGGGGGGGCTCGAAGACAGCCGGCAGCCGCTTCGGTGAACGTCACCCGGCCGGCGACCGGGGCCGTCCCGGGGCTGTCCGGGGATGCCGGCTTCCGGCACGGGGGTCCCGGCCGCGGCCGGAGCGGCTCGAATCCCCGCGGTCCCGGCAGCAGCCGGAGCCGCTCGCCGTTCGGGCTCCCGGCACCCTACAGATCCGGCGACTCGTTCGCGGGCGGCGGGGGGAGGCAGTGGAGGGGGTGCGGGCAGAAGCGGCAGCGGAGGCGGAGGGGGGGGGGGGGGGGCTCGGAGACAGCCGTCAGCCGCTTCGGTGAACGTCACCCGGGAGGCGACCGGGACCGGCCCGGGAAGCCATCGTCCGGCCCCGGATCCCGGCCGCGGCCGGACCGGCTCGAAGCCCCGCGGCCCCGGCACGGGGGAGGCCCAAAGACTGGCGGCAGCCGCTTCGCTGAACGTCACCCGGCCGGCGACCGGGGCCGTCCCGGGGCCGTCCCGGGATGCCGACTTCCGGCACGGGGTCCCCGGCCGCGGCCGGAGCGGCTCGAAGCCCCGCGGTCCCGGCAGCAGCCGGAGCCGCTCGCCGTTCGGGCTCCCGGCACCCTACGGATCCGCCGACTCGTTCGCCGGCGGCGGGGGGAGGCAGTGGAGGGGGTGCGGGCAGAAGCGGCAGCGGAGGCGGAGGGGGGGGGGGGCTCGAAGACAGCCGGCAGCCGCTTCGGTGAACGTCACCCGGCCGGCGACCGGGGCCGTCCCGGGGCTGTCCGGGGATGCCGGCTTCCGGCACGGGGTCCCGGCCGCGGCCGGAGCGGCTCGAATCCCCGCGGCCCCGGCAGCAGCCGGAGCCGCTCGCCGTTCGGGCTCCCGGCACCCTACAGATCCGGCGACTCGTTCGCCGGCGGCGGGGGGAGGCAGTGGAGGGGGTGCGGGCAGAAGCGGCAGCGGAGGCGGAGGGGGGGGGGGGGCTCGAAGACAGCCGGCAGCCGCTTCGGTGAACGTCACCCGGGAGGCGACCGGGACCGGCCCGGGAAGCCATCGTCCGGCCCGGGATCCCGGCCGCGGCCGGACCGGCTCGAAGCCCCGCGGCCCCGGCACGGGGGAGGCCCAAAGACTGGCGGCAGCCGCTTCGCTGAACGTCACCCGGCCGGCGACCGGGGCCGTCCCGGGGCCGTCCCGGGATGCCGGCTTCCGGCACGGGGGTCCCGGCCGCGGCCGGAGCGGCTCGAATCCCCGCGGTCCCGGCAGCAGCCGGAGCCGCTCGCCGTTCGGGCTCCCGGCACCCTACGGATCCGCCGACTCGTTCGCCGGCGGCGGGGGGAGGCAGTGGAGGGGGTGCGGGCAGAAGCGGCAGCGGAGGCGGAGGGGGGGGGGGGCTCGAAGACAGCCGGCAGCCGCTTCGGTGAACGTCACCCGGCCGGCGACCGGGGCCGTCCCGGGGCTGTCCGGGGATGCCGGCTTCCGGCACGGGGGTCCCGGCCGCGGCCGGAGCGGCTCGAATCCCCGCGGTCCCGGCAGCAGCCGGAGCCGCTCGCCGTTCGGGCTCCCGGCACCCTACAGATCCGGCGACTCGTTCGCCGGCGGCGGGGGGAGGCAGTGGAGGGGGTGCGGGCAGAAGCGGCAGCGGAGGCGGAGGGGGGGGGGGGGCTCGAAGACAGCCGGCAGCCGCTTCGGTGAACGTCACCCGGGAGGCGACCGGGACCGGCCCGGGAAGCCATCGTCCGGCCCGGGATCCCGGCCGCGGCCGGACCGGCTCGAAGCCCCGCGGCCCCGGCACGGGGGAGGCCCAAAGACTGGCGGCAGCCGCTTCGCTGAACGTCACCCGGCCGGCGACCGGGGCCGTCCCGGGGCCGTCCCGGGATGCCGGCTTCCGGCACGGGGTCCCGGCCGCGGCCGGAGCGGCTCGAATCCCCGCGGCCCCGGCAGCAGCCGGAGCCGCTCGCCGTTCGGGCTCCCGGCACCCTACAGATCCGGCGACTCGTTCGCCGGCGGCGGGGGGAGGCAGTGGAGGGGGTGCGGGGAGAAGCGGCAGCGGAGGCGGAGGGGGGGGGGGGGCTCGAAGACAGCTGGCAGCCGCTTCGGTGAACGTCACCCGGGAGGCGACCGGGACCGGCCCGGGAAGCCATCGTCCGGCCCGGGATCCCGGCCGCGGCCGGACCGGCTCGAAGCCCCGCGGCCCCGGCACGGGGGAGGCCCAAAGACTGGCGGCAGCCGCTTCGCTGAACGTCACCCGGCCGGCGACCGGGGCCGTCCCGGGGCCGTCCCGGGATGCCGGCTTCCGGCACGGGGTCCCGGCCGCGGCCGGAGCGGCTCGAAGCCCCGCGGCCCCGGCAGCAGCCGGAGCCGCTCGCCGTTCGGGCTCCCGGCACCCTACGGATCCGGCGACTCGTTCGCCGGCGGCGGGGGGAGGCAGTGGAGGCGGTGCGGGGGAGAAGCGGCAGCGGAGGCGGAGGGGGGGGCGGGGGGGACGATAGTGGCGGGGGGCGGGGGGGTGCTCGAAGGCAGCCGGCAGCCGGTTCGGTGAACATTCGCCGGGGCGGGGGGGGCGACCTGTCCGTGCCCGGGGCAGCCCCGGGAAGCCGGCAGCCAGCACGGGGGTCCCGGCAGCACCTGTTCCCTGCCCTGGGACTTGCCGTGCCCGGCGGCCGGTTGCCGGGTGGGGGGAGCGATGAGAGGCGGGGCGCAGCGGCCGGGGCAGCGCCGGGCCGCAGCGGGGGGCTGGGCGGGTGGGGTAGGCGTCGAGCGGCAAGCCCTCGGCTGCAGCGAATGTTCGGCGGTGCGGGGGGGGGGGGGGACGGGACGACACGTTGGGGGCGCCGAGTCCGAGCCACCCCCGGCCCCAGGGGCGGCCGGAGGGGGAGGCCGGTGCCTGGCCCTGGGAGCTGCTGGGCGCCGGATGGCCGAGGGTGCGTCAGAAGCCGCCCGAGCGGTCGAGCAGGTCCTCCAGAAAGGCCTAGGGTGGCTTCGAGGGCCCCGGGAGCAGTCGAGGGAGGCCTCCAGGCAGGTCTGGAGTGGATGGGAGGCCTTCCAAAGCAGACAAGGGAGGCTGCCAGCGGGGCCTAGGCTGGCACTGCAGCCTGTAAATGGTTGGGGGGGGGGCCTCTGGTGCGGCCTGGAGTCTCTGGGTGGCGTCCAGAGAGGTGCAAAAGATCCTCTGGTGCGGCCTGTGGTGGCGGAGAAGCCTGCAGAGCGTGCGGGGGAGGCTTCTGCTGCGGCCTGGGGTGGCTGAGAAGCCTGCAGAGCGTGCGGGGGAGGCTTCTGTTGCGGCCTGGGGTGGGTCGGAAGCCTGCAGAGCATGCGGGGGAGGCTTCTGCTGCGGCCTGGGGTGGCTGAGAAGCCTGCAGAGCGTGCGGGAGAGGCTTCTGCTGCGGCCTGGGGTGGCTGAGAAGCCTGCAGAGCGTGCGGGAGAGGCTTCTGTTGGGGCCTGGGGTGGGTCGGAAGCCTGCAGAGCGTGCGGGAGAGGCTTCTGTTGGGGCCTGGGGTGGCTGAGAAGCCTGCAGAGCGTGCGGGGGAGGCTTCTGGTGCGGCCTGGGGTGGCTGAGAAGCCTGCAGAGCGTGCGGGGGAGGCTTCTGGTGCGGCCTGGGGTGGCTGAGAAGCCTGCAGAGCGTGCGGGGGAGGCTTCTGGTGCGGCCTGGGGTGGCTGAGAAGCCTGCAGAGCGTGCGGGGGAGGCTTCTGGTGCGGCCTGGGGTGTGACGGAAGCCTGCAGAGCGTGCGGGAGAGGCTTCTGCTGCGGCCTGGGGTGGGTCGGAAGCCTGCAGAGCGTGCGGGAGAGGCTTCTGTTGCGGCCTGGGGTGGGTCGGAAGCCTGCAGAGCGTGCGGGAGAGGCTTCTGCTGCGGCCTGGGGTGGGTCGGAAGCCTGCAGAGCGTGCGGGAGAGGCTTCTGCTGCGGCCTGGGGTGGCTGAGAAGCCTGCAGAGCGTGCGGGAGAGGCTTCTGGTGCGGCCTGGGGTGGCTGAGAAGCCTGCAGAGCGTGCGGGAGAGGCTTCTGCTGCGGCCTGGGGTGGCTGAGAAGCCTGCAGAGCGTGCGGGAGAGGCTTCTGCTGCGGCCTGGGGTGGCTGAGAAGCCTGCAGAGCGTGCGGGAGAGGCTTCTGCTGTGGCCTGGGGTGGCTGAGAAGCCTGCAGAGCGTGCGGGAGAGGCTTCTGGTGCGGCCTGGGGTGGCTGAGAAGCCTGCAGAGCGTGCGGGAGAGGCTTCTGGTGCGGCCTGGGGTGGCTGAGAAGCCTGCAGAGCGTGCGGGAGAGGCTTCTGCTGTGGCCTGGGGTGGGTCGGAAGCCTGCAGAGCGTGCGGGGGAGGCTTCTGGTGCGGCCTGGGGTGGGTCGGAAGCCTGCAGAGCATGCGGGGGAGGCTTCTGCTGCGGCCTGGGGTCTCTGGGTGGCCTCTAGAGAGGTGCAAAAGACCCTCTGGGTTGGGCTGGGGTGGCTCTTGGACCCCTGCCACACAGTGGGGAGAGGCCTCCGGCCCGCCACCTGTGTCCCTGTGTGCCTGAGTGCCTGTGTCCCTGTGTCCCTGTGTCCCTGTGTCCCTGTGTCCCTGTGTCCCTGAGTGCCTGAGTGCCTGAGTGCCTGTGTCCCTGTGTCCTTGTGTCCCTGTGTCCCTGTGTCCCTGAGTGCCTGAGTGCCTGTGTCCCTGTGTCCCTGTGTCCCTGAGTGCCTGAGTGCCTGAGTGCCTGTGTCCCTGTGTCCTTGTGTCCCTGTGTCCCTGTGTCCCTGTGTGCCTGAGTGCCTGTGTCCCTGTGTCCCTGTCTGTGTACCTGTGTGCGAGAGTGTCCGGCACGCCACCCAGCGGCGGCGGGCAAGCAGGTAGGCGGGTGGGCGGGCCGGCGAGGGCCAGTGTGAGTTTGGGGGGTGGGAGGGGAGGCGGCAGCTGGAAGCGTCAGAGGAGGGGGCGTGGCTCCGGCTGGCCCCGGGAGCAGGTTCCCGGGACCGGGACCGGCTGGACCCGGCGGGTGGTTGATCCCGGGGCGGGGGGCAGAGGCGGCGGGAAGCGGCAGCTGCGTGTGCGGCGGGGGGGGTGGAGGGCGAACCGCGGCGGGAAGCGGATGCTTCAGAGCAGGTTACGGGGGCGGGGACGGACGACACCACCTGTCCCCGCCCCGGGACGGGCTGGACCCGGCGCCCTGGACCCGGCGCCGTGTACCCGCCGCCGCCCCCGCCGCCGCCCCCCTCCGCCACCCCGGGACCCCGACGTTTTTTGGCGCCCGCGCCTTTTTTTGCTCCCCGCCTGCCCGCGCTGCCCCGGGCCCTCCCCCGGGGCGGGGCGGGAGGGAGGGACGGACGGACGGGTAGCCGGGGATCTCCGAGCGCGCGCCACCAGACCGAGGCGGGGTCCCGGCG
>NW_027142674.1:155000-160000 GCF_026170545.1 Melanerpes formicivorus | reverse complement strand
CTCCGGCTCACGGACGAGCGAAACCCATCCAACACCGCTGAGGGTGCGCCAGCGGCCGCTCCAAACCGCCGCGCCTTTGCTCGGCCCCGCGGGTCCCCTCTCTGACCCGGGGGAAAGCCACCGAGAAGCCAGACGGACCCCTGCCCAGCCGCCTGGCGGGTGGCTTGGAGCAGCCGCTCGGCAGCGCTGCCCTGGGAGTGCTCGGCGTCACTCGTTCCCTCATATACGGAACTGGAGGGCCGTCAGCTCCGCGAGCGCACAACCAGCCGACCTCCGCCCAGCGGCAGGTCGCAGAAATCACGCCGGCTTGTACGATGACGTAGGCGGAGGCAGAGCGCAACAGCGACCCCTTGGCGACAAGCGCGATCTCCGCGGAGAGCACGTCTACTCGCCGAGGGAGAGCACGTCTACTCGCCGAGGGAGAGCACGTCTACTCGCCGAGGGAGAGCACGTCTACTCGCCGAGGGAGAGCACGTCTACTCGCCGAGGGAGAGCACGTCTACTCGCCGAGGGAGAGCACGTCTACTCGCCGAGGGAGAGCACGTCTACTCGCCGAGGGAGAGCACGTCTACTCGCCGAGGGAGAGCACGTCTACTCGCCCAGGGAGAGCACGTCTACTCGCCCAGGGAGAGCACGTCTACTCGCCCAGGGAGAGCACGTCTACTCGCCCAGGGAGAGCACGTCTACTCGCCGAGGGAGAGCACGTCTACTCGCCCAGGGAGAGCACGTCTACTCGCCCAGGGAGAGCACGTCTACTCGCCGAGGGAGAGCACGTCTACTCGCCGAGGGAGAGCACGTCTACTCGCCGAGGGAGAGCACGTCTACCTCCCGCCTGAGGGAGAGCACGGGGGGGGGGGGACAAAGACAGGCGGCAGCCGCTTCGGTGAACGTCACCCGGGAGGCGACCGGGACCGGCCCGGGGCAGTCCCGGGAAGCCGGCGTCCGGCACAGGGAACCGTCAGCTGCCGGACCGGGGCGAATCCCCGCGGCCACGGCAGGGGTGGGGGCTCGAAGACAGCCGGCAGCCGCTTCGGTGAACGTCACCCGGGAGGAGACTGGGGCCCTCCCGGGACCGTCCCGGGAAGACGACGTTCGGCACGAGATCCCGGCCGCGGCCGGACCGGCTCGAAGCCCCGCGGCCCCGGCACGGGGGAGGCCCAAAGACTGGCGGCAGCCGCTTCGCTGAACGTCACCCGGCCGGCGACCGGGGCCGTCCCGGGGCCGTCCCGGGATGCCGGCTTCCGGCACGGGGTCCCGGCCGCGGCCGGAGCGGCTCGAATCCCCGCGGTCCCGGCAGCAGCCGGAGCCGCTCGCCGTTCGGGCTCCCGGCACCCTACGGATCCGCCGACTCGTTCGCGGGCGGCGGGGGGAGGCAGTGAAGGAGGTGCGGGCAGAAGCGGCAGCGGAGGCGGAGGGGGGGGGGGCTCGAAGACAGCCGGCAGCCGCTTCGGTGAACGTCACCCGGCCGGCGACCGCGGCCGTTCCGGGGCCGTCCCGGGAAGCCTGCGACAGGCACGGGGTCCCGGCCTCGGCCGGACCCGCACTGGGTGCCGCCGCCTCGGGCTCTCGGGACGGTATGGATCCGCCGACTCGTTCGCCGGCAGCGGGGGGAGGCAGTGGAGGGGGTGCGGGGAGAAGCGGCAGCGGAGGCGGAGGCGGGGGGGGGGCTCGAAGACAGCCGGCAGCCGCTTCGGTGAACGTCACCCGGGAGGCGACCGGGACCGGCCCGGGAAGCCATCGTCCGGCCCGGGATCCCGGCCGCGGCCGGACCGGCTCGAATCCCCGCGGCCCCGGCACGGGGGAGGCCCAAAGACTGGCGGCAGCCGCTTCGCTGAACGTCACCCGGCCGGCGACCGGGGCCGTCCCGGGGCCGTCCCGGGATGCCGGCTTCCGGCACGGGGTCCCGGGCGCGGCCGGAGCGGCTCGAAGCCCCGCGGTCCCGGCAGCAGCCGGAGCCGCTCGCCGTTCGGGCTCCCGGCACCCTACGGATCCGGCGACTCGTTCGCCGGCGGCGGGGGGAGGCAGTGGAGGCGGTGCGGGGAGAAGCGGCAGCGGAGGCGGAGGGGGGGGCGGGGGGGGACGATAGTGGCGGGGGGCGGGGGGTGCTCGAAGGCAGCCGGCAGCCGGTTCGGTGAACATTCGCCGGGGCGGGGGGGGCGACCTGTCCGTGCCCGGGGCAGCCCCGGGAAGCCGGCAGCCAGCACGGGGGTCCCGGCAGCACCTGTTCCCTGCCCTGGGACTTGCCGTGCCCGGCGGCCGGTTGCCGGGTGGGGGGAGCGATGAGAGGCGGGGCGCAGCGGCCGGGGCAGCGCCGGGCGGCAGCGGGGGGCTGGGCGGGTGGGGTAGGCGTCGAGCGGCAAGCCCTCGGCTGCAGCGAATGTTCGGCGGTGCGGGGGGGGGGGGGGACGGGACGACACGTTGGGGGCGCCGAGTCCGAGCCACCCCCGGCCCCAGGGGCGGCCGGAGGGGGAGGCCGGTGCCTGTCCCTGGGAGCTGCTGGGCGCCGGATGGCCGAGGGTGCGTCAGAAGCCGCCCGAGCGGTCGAGCAGGTCCTCCAGAAAGGCCTAGGGTGGCTTCGAGGGCCCCGGGAGCAGTCGAGGGAGGCCTCCAGGCAGGTCTGGAGTGGATGGGAGGCCTTCCAAAGCAGACAAGGGAGGCTGCCAGCAGGGCCTAGGCTGGCACTGCAGCCTGTAAATGGTTGGGGGGGGGGGCCTCTGGTGCGGCCTGGAGTCTCTGGGTGGCGTCCAGAGAGGTGCAAAAGATCCTCTGGTGCGGCCTGTGGTGGCTGAGAAGCCTGCAGAGCGTGCGGGGGAGGCTTCTGGTGCGGCCTGGGGTGGGTCGGAAGCCTGCAGAGCGTGCGGGAGAGGCTTCCGGTGCGGCCTGGGGTGGCTGAGAAGCCTGCAGAGCGTGCGGGGGAGGCTTCTGTTGGGGCCTGGGGTGGCTGAGAAGCCTGCAGAGCGTGCGGGAGAGGCTTCTGGTGCGGCCTGGGGTGGCTGAGAAGCCTGCAGAGCGTGCGGGAGAGGCTTCTGCTGCGGCCTGGGGTGGCTGAGAAGCCTGCAGAGCGTGCGGGAGAGGCTTCTGGTGCGGCCTGGGGTGGCTGAGAAGCCTGCAGAGCGTGCGGGAGAGGCTTCTGCTGCGGCCTGGGGTGGCTGAGAAGCCTGCAGGGCGTGCGGGAGAGGCTTCTGCTGCGGCCTGGGGTGGGTCGGAAGCCTGCAGAGCGTGCGGGGGAGGCTTCTGGTGCGGCCTGGGGTGGCTGAGAAGCCTGCAGAGCGTGCGGGAGAGGCTTCTGTTGGGGCCTGGGGTGGGTCGGAAGCCTGCAGAGCGTGCGGGAGAGGCTTCTGTTGGGGCCTGGGGTGGCTGAGAAGCCTGCAGAGCGTGCGGGGGAGGCTTCTGGTGCGGCCTGGGGTGGCTGAGAAGCCTGCAGAGCGTGCGGGGGAGGCTTCTGGTGCGGCCTGGGGTGGCTGAGAAGCCTGCAGAGCGTGCGGGGGAGGCTTCTGCTGCGGCCTGGGGTGGGTCGGAAGCCTGCAGAGCGTGCGGGAGAGGCTTCTGTTGGGGCCTGGGGTGGCTGAGAAGCCTGCAGAGCGTGCGGGGGAGGCTTCTGCTGCGGCCTGGGGTGGGACGGAAGCCTGCAGAGCGTGCGGGAGAGGCTTCTGCTGCGGCCTGGGGTGGCTGAGAAGCCTGCAGAGCGTGCGGGAGAGGCTTCTGTTGGGGCCTGGGGTGGCTGAGAAGCCTGCAGAGCGTGCGGGGGAGGCTTCTGCTGCGGCCTGGGGTGGCTGAGAAGCCTGCAGAGCGTGCGGGAGAGGCTTCTGCTGCGGCCTGGGGTGGCTGAGAAGCCTGCAGAGCGTGCGGGAGAGGCTTCTGCTGCGGCCTGGGGTGGCTGAGAAGCCTGCAGAGCGTGCGGGAGAGGCTTCTGCTGCGGCCTGGGGTGGCTGAGAAGCCTGCAGAGCGTGCGGGAGAGGCTTCTGCTGCGGCCTGGGGTGGCTGAGAAGCCTGCAGAGCGTGCGGGGGAGGCTTCTGCTGCGGCCTGGGGTGGCTGAGAAGCCTGCAGGGCGTGCGGGAGAGGCTTCTGCTGCGGCCTGGGGTGGCTGAGAAGCCTGCAGAGCGTGCGGGAGAGGCTTCTGCTGCGGCCTGGGGTGGGTCGGAAGCCTGCAGAGCGTGCGGGGGAGGCTTCTGCTGCGGCCTGGGGTCTCTGGGTGGCCTCTAGAGAGGTGCAAAAGACCCTCTGGGTTGGGCTGGGGTGGCTCTTGGACCCCTGCCACACAGTGGAGAGCGGCCTCCGGCCCGCCACCTGTGTCCCTGTGTGCCTGAGTGCCTGTGTCCCTGTGTCCCTGAGTGCCTGAGTGCCTGTGTCCCTGTGTCCCTGTGTCCCTGAGTGCCTGAGTGCCTGAGTGCCTGTGTCCCTGTGTCCCTGTGTCCCTGTGTCCCTGAGTGCCTGAGTGCCTGTGTCCCTGTGTCCCTGTGTCCCTGAGTGCCTGAGTGCCTGAGTGCCTGTGTCCCTGTGTCCTTGTGTCCCTGTGTCCCTGTGTCCCTGTGTGCCTGAGTGCCTGTGTCCCTGTGTCCCTGTCTGTGTACCTGTGTGCGAGAGTGTCCGGCACGCCACCCAGCGGCGGCGGGCAAGCAGGTAGGCGGGTGGGCGGGCCGGCGAGGGCCAGTGTGAGTTTGGGGGGTGGGAGGGGAGGCGGCAGCTGGAAGCGTCAGAGGAGGGGGCGTGGCTCCGGCTGGCCCCGGGAGCAGGTTCCCGGGACCGGGACCGGCTGGACCCGGCGGGTGGTTGATCCCGGGGCGGGGGGCAGAGGCGGCGGGAAGCGGCAGCTGCGTGTGCGGCGGGGGGGGTGGAGGGCGAACCGCGGCGGGAAGCGGATGCTTCAGAGCAGGTTACGGGGGCGGGGACGGACGACACCACCTGTCCCCGCCCCGGGACGGGCTGGACCCGGCGCCCTGGACCCGGCGCCGTGTACCCGCCGCCGCCCCCGCCGCCGCCCCCCTCCGCCACCCCGGGA
>NW_027142674.1:135000-140000 GCF_026170545.1 Melanerpes formicivorus | reverse complement strand
CAGGTCGCAGAAATCACGCCGGCTTGTACGATGACGTAGGCGGAGGCAGAGCGCAACAGCGACCCCTTGGCGACAAGCGCGATCTCCGCGGAGAGCACGTCTACTCGCCGAGGGAGAGCACGTCTACTCGCCGAGGGAGAGCACGTCTACTCGCCGAGGGAGAGCACGTCTACTCGCCGAGGGAGAGCACGTCTACTCGCCGAGGGAGAGCACGTCTACTCGCCGAGGGAGAGCACGTCTACTCGCCGAGGGAGAGCACGTCTACTCGCCGAGGGAGAGCACGTCTACTCGCCGAGGGAGAGCACGTCTACTCGCCCAGGGAGAGCACGTCTACTCGCCGAGGGAGAGCACGTCTACTCGCCGAGGGAGAGCACGTCTACTCGCCCAGGGAGAGCACGTCTACTCGCCCAGGGAGAGCACGTCTACTCGCCCAGGGAGAGCACGTCTACTCGCCCAGGGAGAGCACGTCTACTCGCCCAGGGAGAGCACGTCTACTCGCCCAGGGAGAGCACGTCTACTCGCCGAGGGAGAGCACGTCTACTCGCCGAGGGAGAGCACGTCTACTCGCCGAGGGAGAGCACGTCTACTCGCCGAGGGAGAGCACGTCTATTCGCCGAGGGAGAGCACGTCTACTCGCCCAGGGAGAGCACGTCTACTCGCCGAGGGAGAGCACGTCTACCTCCCGGCTGAGGGAGAGCACGGGGGGGGGGGGACAAAGACAGGCCGGCAGCAGCTTCGGTGAACGTCACCCGGGAGGCGACCGGGGCTGTCCCGGGGCAGTCCCGGGAAGCCGGCGTCCGGCACAGGGAACCGTCAGCTGCCGGACCGGGGCGAATCCCCCGCGGCCACGGCAGGGGTGGGGGCTCGAAGACAGCCGGCAGCCGCTTCGGTGAACGTCACCCGGGAGGAGACTGGGGCCCTCCCGGGACCGTCCCGGGAAGACGACGTTCGGCACGAGATCCCGGCCGCGGGCCGGACCGGCTCGAAGCCCCGCGGCCCCGGCACGGGGGAGGCCCAAAGACTGGCGGCAGCCGCTTCGCTGAACGTCACCCGGCCGGCGACCGGGGCCGTCCCGGGGCCGTCCCGGGATGCCGGCTTCCGGCACGGGGTCCCGGCCGCGGCCGGAGCGGCTCGAATCCCCGCGGTCCCGGCAGCAGCCGGAGCCGCTCGCCGTTCGGGCTCCCGGCACCCTACGGATCCGCCGACTCGTTCGCGCGGGCGGCGGGGGGAGGCAGTGAAGGAGGTGCGGGCAGAAGCGGCAGCGGAGGCGGAGGGGGGGGGGGCTCGAAGACAGCCGGCAGCCGCTTCGGTGAACGTCACCCGGCCGGCGACCGCGGCCGTTCCGGGGCCGTCCCGGGAAGCCTGCGACAGGCACGGGGTCCCGGCCTCGGCCGGACCCGCACTGGGTGCCGCCGCCTCGGGCTCTCGGGACGGTATGGATCCGCCGACTCGTTCGCCGGCAGCGGGGGGAGGCAGTGGAGGGGGTGCGGGGAGAAGCGGCAGCGGAGGCGGAGGCGGGGGGGGGGCTCGAAGACAGCCGGCAGCCGCTTCGGTGAACGTCACCCGGGAGGCGACCGGGGACCGGCCCGGGAAGCCATCGTCCGGCCCGGGATCCCGGCCGCGGCCGGACCGGCTCGAATCCCCGCGGCCCCGGCACGGGGGAGGCCCAAAGACTGGCGGCAGCCGCTTCGCTGAACGTCACCCGGCCGGCGACCGGGGCCGTCCCGGGGCCGTCCCGGGATGCCGGCTTCCGGCACGGGGTCCCGGGCGCGGCCGGAGCGGCTCGAAGCCCCGCGGTCCCGGCAGCAGCCGGAGCCGCTCGCCGTTCGGGCTCCCGGCACCCTACGGATCCGGCGACTCGTTCGCCGGCGGCGGGGGGGAGGCAGTGGAGGCGGTGCGGGGGAGAAGCGGCAGCGGAGGCGGAGGGGGGGCGGGGGGGGACGATAGTGGCGGGGGGCGGGGGGTGCTCGAAGGCAGCCGGCAGCCGGTTCGGTGAACATTCGCCGGGGCGGGGGGGGCGACCTGTCCGTGCCCGGGGCAGCCCCGGGAAGCCGGCAGCCAGCACGGGGGTCCCGGCAGCACCTGTTCCCTGCCCTGGGACTTGCCGTGCCCGGCGGCCGGTTGCCGGGTGGGGGGAGCGATGAGAGGCGGGGCGCAGCGGCCGGGGCAGCGCCGGGCGGCAGCGGGGGGGCTGGGCGGGTGGGGTAGGCGTCGAGCGGCAAGCCCTCGGCTGCAGCGAATGTTCGGCGGTGCGGGGGGGGGGGGGGACGGGACGACACGTTGGGGGCGCCGAGTCCGAGCCACCCCCGGCCCCAGGGGCGGCCGGAGGGGGAGGCCGGTGCCTGTCCCTGGGAGCTGCTGGGCGCCGGATGGCCGAGGGTGCGTCAGAAGCCGCCCGAGCGGTCGAGCAGGTCCTCCAGAAAGGCCTAGGGTGGCTTCGAGGGCCCCGGGAGCAGTCGAGGGAGGCCTCCAGGCAGGTCTGGAGTGGATGGGAGGCCTTCCAAAGCAGACAAGGGAGGCTGCCAGCAGGGCCTAGGCTGGCACTGCAGCCTGTAAATGGTTGGGGGGGGGGGCCTCTGGTGCGGCCTGGAGTCTCTGGGTGGCGTCCAGAGAGGTGCAAAAGATCCTCTGGTGCGGCCTGTGGTGGCTGAGAAGCCTGCAGAGCGTGCGGGGGGAGGCTTCTGGTGCGGCCTGGGGTGGGTCGGAAGCCTGCAGAGCGTGCGGGAGAGGCTTCCGGTGCGGCCTGGGGTGGCTGAGAAGCCTGCAGAGCGTGCGGGGGAGGCTTCTGTTGGGGCCTGGGGTGGCTGAGAAGCCTGCAGAGCGTGCGGGAGAGGCTTCTGGTGCGGCCTGGGGTGGCTGAGAAGCCTGCAGAGCGTGCGGGAGAGGCTTCTGCTGCGGCCTGGGGTGGCTGAGAAGCCTGCAGAGCGTGCGGGAGAGGCTTCTGGTGCGGCCTGGGGGTGGCTGAGAAGCCTGCAGAGCGTGCGGGAGAGGCTTCTGCTGCGGCCTGGGGTGGCTGAGAAGCCTGCAGGGCGTGCGGGAGAGGCTTCTGCTGCGGCCTGGGGTGGGTCGGAAGCCTGCAGAGCGTGCGGGGGGAGGCTTCTGGTGCGGCCTGGGGTGGCTGAGAAGCCTGCAGAGCGTGCGGGAGAGGCTTCTGTTGGGGCCTGGGGTGGGTCGGAAGCCTGCAGAGCGTGCGGGGAGAGGCTTCTGTTGGGGCCTGGGGTGGCTGAGAAGCCTGCAGAGCGTGCGGGGGAGGCTTCTGGTGCGGCCTGGGGTGGCTGAGAAGCCTGCAGAGCGTGCGGGGGGAGGCTTCTGGTGCGGCCTGGGGTGGCTGAGAAGCCTGCAGAGCGTGCGGGGGAGGCTTCTGCTGCGGCCTGGGGTGGGTCGGAAGCCTGCAGAGCGTGCGGGAGAGGCTTCTGTTGGGGCCTGGGGTGGCTGAGAAGCCTGCAGAGCGTGCGGGGGAGGCTTCTGCTGCGGCCTGGGGTGGGACGGAAGCCTGCAGAGCGTGCGGGGAGAGGCTTCTGCTGCGGCCTGGGGTGGCTGAGAAGCCTGCAGAGCGTGCGGGAGAGGCTTCTGTTGGGGCCTGGGGTGGCTGAGAAGCCTGCAGAGCGTGCGGGGGAGGCTTCTGCTGCGGCCTGGGGTGGCTGAGAAGCCTGCAGAGCGTGCGGGAGAGGCTTCTGCTGCGGCCTGGGGTGGCTGAGAAGCCTGCAGAGCGTGCGGGAGAGGCTTCTGCTGCGGCCTGGGGTGGCTGAGAAGCCTGCAGAGCGTGCGGGAGAGGCTTCTGCTGCGGCCTGGGGTGGCTGAGAAGCCTGCAGAGCGTGCGGGAGAGGCTTCTGCTGCGGCCTGGGGTGGCTGAGAAGCCTGCAGAGCGTGCGGGGGAGGCTTCTGCTGCGGCCTGGGGTGGCTGAGAAGCCTGCAGGGCGTGCGGGAGAGGCTTCTGCTGCGGCCTGGGGTGGCTGAGAAGCCTGCAGAGCGTGCGGGAGAGGCTTCTGCTGCGGCCTGGGGTGGGTCGGAAGCCTGCAGAGCGTGCGGGGGAGGCTTCTGCTGCGGCCTGGGGTCTCTGGGTGGCCTCTAGAGAGGTGCAAAAGACCCTCTGGGTTGGGCTGGGGTGGCTCTTGGACCCCTGCCACACAGTGGAGAGCGGCCTCCGGCCCGCCACCTGTGTCCCTGTGTGCCTGAGTGCCTGTGTCCCTGTGTCCCTGAGTGCCTGAGTGCCTGTGTCCCTGTGTCCCTGTGTCCCTGAGTGCCTGAGTGCCTGAGTGCCTGTGTCCCTGTGTCCCTGTGTCCCTGTGTCCCTGAGTGCCTGAGTGCCTGTGTCCCTGTGTCCCTGTGTCCCTGAGTGCCTGAGTGCCTGAGTGCCTGTGTCCCTGTGTCCTTGTGTCCCTGTGTCCCTGTGTCCCTGTGTGCCTGAGTGCCTGTGTCCCTGTGTCCCTGTCTGTGTACCTGTGTGCGAGAGTGTCCGGCACGCCACCCAGCGGCGGCGGGCAAGCAGGTAGGCGGGTGGGCGGGCCGGCGAGGGCCAGTGTGAGTTTGGGGGGGTGGGAGGGGAGGCGGCAGCTGGAAGCGTCAGAGGAGGGGGGCGTGGCTCCGGCTGGCCCCGGGAGCAGGTTCCCGGGACCGGGACCGGCTGGACCCGGCGGGTGGTTGATCCCGGGGCGGGGGGCAGAGGCGGCGGGAAGCGGCAGCTGCGTGTGCGGCGGGGGGGTGGAGGGCGAACCGCGGCGGGAAGCGGATGCTTCAGAGCAGGTTACGGGGGCGGGGACGGACGACACCACCTGTCCCCGCCCCGGGACGGGCTGGACCCGGCGCCCTGGACCCGGCGCCGTGTACCCGCCGCCGCCCCCGCCGCCGCCCCCCTCCGCCACCCCGGGACCCCGACGTTTTTTGGCGCCCGCGCCTTTTTTTGCTCCCCGCCTGCCCGCGCTGCCCCGGGCCCTCCCCCGGGGCGGGGCGGGAGGGAGGGACGGACGGACGGGTAGCCGGGGATCTCCGAGCGCGCGCCA
>NW_027142674.1:112500-120000 GCF_026170545.1 Melanerpes formicivorus | reverse complement strand
AAGCCACCGAGAAGCCAGACGGACCCCTGCCCAGCCGCCTGGCGGGTGGCTTGGAGCAGCCGCTCGGCAGCGCTGCCCTGGGAGTGCTCGGCGTCACTCGTTCCCTCATATACGGAACTGGAGGGCCGTCAGCTCCGCGAGCGCACAACCAGCCGACCTCCGCCCAGCGGCAGGTCGCAGAAATCACGCCGGCTTGTACGATGACGTAGGCGGAGGCAGAGCGCAACAGCGACCCCTTGGCGACAAGCGCGATCTCCGCGGAGAGCACGTCTACTCGCCGAGGGAGAGCACGTCTATTCGCCGAGGGAGAGCACGTCTACTCGCCGAGGGAGAGCACGTCTACTCGCCGAGGGAGAGCATGTCTACTCGCCGAGGGAGAGCACGTCTACTCGCCGAGGGAGAGCACGTCTACTCGCCGAGGGAGAGCACGTCTACTCGCCGAGGGAGAGCACGTCTACTCGCCCAGGGAGAGCACGTCTACTCGCCGAGGGAGAGCACGTCTACTCGCCCAGGCAGAGCACGTCTACTCGCCCAGGGAGAGCACGTCTACTCGCCCAGGGAGAGCACGTCTACTCGCCGAGGGAGAGCACGTCTACTCGCCCAGGGAGAGCACGTCTACTCGCCCAGGGAGAGCACGTCTACTCGCCGAGGGAGAGCACGTCTACTCGCCGAGGGAGAGCACGTCTACTCGCCGAGGGAGAGCACGTCTACTCGCCGAGGGAGAGCACGTCTACTCGCCGAGGGAGAGCACGTCTACTCGCCGAGGGAGAGCACGTCTACTCGCCGAGGGAGAGCACGTCTACCTCCCGGCTGAGGGAGAGCACGGGGGGGGGGGGACAAAGACAGGCGGCAGCAGCTTCGCTGAACGTCACCCGGCCGGCGACCGGGGCCGTCCCGGGGCCGTCCCGGGATGCCGGCTTCCGGCACGGGGGTCCCGGCCGCGGCCGGAGCGGCTCGAATCCCCGCGGTCCCGGCAGCAGCCGGAGCCGCTCGCCGTTCGGGCTCCCGGCACCCTACGGATCCGCCGACTCGTTCGCGGGCGGCGGGGGGAGGCAGTGAAGGAGGTGCGGGCAGAAGCGGCAGCGGAGGCGGAGGGGGGGGGGGGGGTGCTCGGAGACAGCCGTCAGCCGCTTCGGTGAACGTCACCCGGGAGGCGACCGGGACCGGCCCGGGGCAGTCCCGGGAAGCCGGCGTCCGGCACAGGGAACCGTCAGCTGCCGGACCGGGGCGAATCCCCGCGGCCACGGCAGGGGTGGGGGCTCGAAGACAGCCGGCAGCCGCTTCGGTGAACGTCACCCGGGAGGAGACTGGGGCCCTCCCGGGACCGTCCCGGGAAGACGACGTTCGGCACGAGATCCCGGCCGCGGCCGGACCGGCTCGAAGCCCCGCGGCCCCGGCACGGGGGAGGCCCAAAGACTGGCGGCAGCCGCTTCGCTGAACGTCACCCGGCCGGCGACCGGGGCCGTCCCGGGGCCGTCCCGGGATGCCGGCTTCCGGCACGGGGTCCCGGCCGCGGCCGGAGCGGCTCGAATCCCCGCGGTCCCGGCAGCAGCCGGAGCCGCTCGCCGTTCGGGCTCCCGGCACCCTACGGATCCGCCGACTCGTTCGCGGGCGGCGGGGGGAGGCAGTGAAGGAGGTGCGGGCAGAAGCGGCAGCGGAGGCGGAGGGGGGGGGGGGGTGCTCGGAGACAGCCGTCAGCCGCTTCGGTGAACGTCACCCGGGAGGCGACCGGGACCGGCCCGGGGCAGTCCCGGGAAGCCGGCGTCCGGCACAGGGAACCGTCAGCTGCCGGACCGGGGCGAATCCCCGCGGCCACGGCAGGGGTGGGGGCTCGAAGACAGCCGGCAGCCGCTTCGGTGAACGTCACCCGGGAGGAGACTGGGGCCCTCCCGG
The DNA here is from genome assembly GCF_026170545.1 of Melanerpes formicivorus. Lineage (NCBI taxonomy): Eukaryota > Metazoa > Chordata > Aves > Piciformes > Picidae > Melanerpes > Melanerpes formicivorus. The sequence continues at coordinate 118,107 of NW_027142674.1, read as the reverse complement.
GACCGTCCCGGGAAGACGACGTTCGGCACGAGATCCCGGCCGCGGCCGGACCGGCTCGAAGCCCCGCGGCCCCGGCACGGGGGAGGCCCAAAGACTGGCGGCAGCCGCTTCGCTGAACGTCACCCGGCCGGCGACCGGGGCCGTCCCGGGGCCGTCCCGGGATGCCGGCTTCCGGCACGGGGGTCCCGGCCGCGGCCGGAGCGGCTCGAATCCCCGCGGTCCCGGCAGCAGCCGGAGCCGCTCGCCGTTCGGGCTCCCGGCACCCTACGGATCCGCCGACTCGTTCGCGGGCGGCGGGGGGAGGCAGTGAAGGAGGTGCGGGCAGAAGCGGCAGCGGAGGCGGAGGGGGGGGGGGGGTGCTCGGAGACAGCCGTCAGCCGCTTCGGTGAACGTCACCCGGGAGGCGACCGGGACCGGCCCGGGGCAGTCCCGGGAAGCCGGCGTCCGGCACAGGGAACCGTCAGCTGCCGGACCGGGGCGAATCCCCGCGGCCACGGCAGGGGTGGGGGCTCGAAGACAGCCGGCAGCCGCTTCGGTGAACGTCACCCGGGAGGAGACTGGGGCCCTCCCGGGACCGTCCCGGGAAGACGACGTTCGGCACGAGATCCCGGCCGCGGCCGGACCGGCTCGAAGCCCCGCGGCCCCGGCACGGGGGAGGCCCAAAGACTGGCGGCAGCCGCTTCGCTGAACGTCACCCGGCCGGCGACCGGGGCCGTCCCGGGGCCGTCCCGGGATGCCGGCTTCCGGCACGGGGGTCCCGGCCGCGGCCGGAGCGGCTCGAATCCCCGCGGTCCCGGCAGCAGCCGGAGCCGCTCGCCGTTCGGGCTCCCGGCACCCTACGGATCCGCCGACTCGTTCGCGGGCGGCGGGGGGAGGCAGTGAAGGAGGTGCGGGCAGAAGCGGCAGCGGAGGCGGAGGGGGGGGGGGGGTGCTCGGAGACAGCCGTCAGCCGCTTCGGTGAACGTCACCCGGGAGGCGACCGGGACCGGCCCGGGGCAGTCCCGGGAAGCCGGCGTCCGGCACAGGGAACCGTCAGCTGCCGGACCGGGGCGAATCCCCGCGGCCACGGCAGGGGTGGGGGCTCGAAGACAGCCGGCAGCCGCTTCGGTGAACGTCACCCGGGAGGAGACTGGGGCCCTCCCGGGACCGTCCCGGGAAGACGACGTTCGGCACGAGATCCCGGCCGCGGCCGGACCGGCTCGAAGCCCCGCGGCCCCGGCACGGGGGAGGCCCAAAGACTGGCGGCAGCCGCTTCGCTGAACGTCACCCGGCCGGCGACCGGGGCCGTCCCGGGGCCGTCCCGGGATGCCGGCTTCCGGCACGGGGTCCCGGCCGCGGCCGGAGCGGCTCGAATCCCCGCGGTCCCGGCAGCAGCCGGAGCCGCTCGCCGTTCGGGCTCCCGGCACCCTACGGATCCGCCGACTCGTTCGCGGGCGGCGGGGGGAGGCAGTGAAGGAGGTGCGGGCAGAAGCGGCAGCGGAGGCGGAGGGGGGGGGGGCTCGAAGACAGCCGGCAGCCGCTTCGGTGAACGTCACCCGGCCGGCGACCGCGGCCGTTCCGGGGCCGTCCCGGGAAGCCTGCGACAGGCACGGGGTCCCGGCCTCGGCCGGACCCGCACTGGGTGCCGCCGCCTCGGGCTCTCGGGACGGTATGGATCCGCCGACTCGTTCGCCGGCAGCGGGGGGAGGCAGTGGAGGGGGTGCGGGGAGAAGCGGCAGCGGAGGCGGAGGCGGGGGGGGGCTCGAAGACAGCCGGCAGCCGCTTCGGTGAACGTCACCCGGGAGGCGACCGGGACCGGCCCGGGAAGCCATCGTCCGGCCCGGGATCCCGGCCGCGGCCGGACCGGCTCGAATCCCCGCGGCCCCGGCACGGGGGAGGCCCAAAGACTGGCGGCAGCCGCTTCGCTGAACGTCACCCGGCCGGCGACCGGGGCCGTCCCGGGGCCGTCCCGGGATGCCGGCTTCCGGCACGGGGTCCCGGGCGCGGCCGGAGCGGCTCGAAGCCCCGCGGTCCCGGCAGCAGCCGGAGCCGCTCGCCGTTCGGGCTCCCGGCACCCTACGGATCCGGCGACTCGTTCGCCGGCGGCGGGGGGAGGCAGTGGAGGCGGTGCGGGGAGAAGCGGCAGCGGAGGCGGAGGGGGGGCGGGGGGGACGATAGTGGCGGGGGGCGGGGGGTGCTCGAAGGCAGCCGGCAGCCGGTTCGGTGAACATTCGCCGGGGCGGGGGGGGCGACCTGTCCGTGCCCGGGGCAGCCCCGGGAAGCCGGCAGCCAGCACGGGGGTCCCGGCAGCACCTGTTCCCTGCCCTGGGACTTGCCGTGCCCGGCGGCCGGTTGCCGGGTGGGGGGAGCGATGAGAGGCGGGGCGCAGCGGCCCGGGGCAGCGCCGGGCGGCAGCGGGGGGCTGGGCGGGTGGGGTAGGCGTCGAGCGGCAAGCCCTCGGCTGCAGCGAATGTTCGGCGGTGCGGGGCGGGGGGGGGACGGGACGACACGTTGGGGGCGCCGAGTCCGAGCCACCCCCGGCCCCAGGGGCGGCCGGAGGGGGAGGCCGGTGCCTGTCCCTGGGAGCTGCTGGGCGCCGGATGGCCGAGGGTGCGTCAGAAGCCGCCCGAGCGGTCGAGCAGGTCCTCCAGAAAGGCCTAGGGTGGCTTCGAGGGCCCCGGGAGCAGTCGAGGGAGGCCTCCAGGCAGGTCTGGAGTGGATGGGAGGCCTTCCAAAGCAGACAAGGGAGGCTGCCAGCAGGGCCTAGGCTGGCACTGCAGCCTGTAAATGGTTGGGGGGGGGGCCTCTGGTGCGGCCTGGAGTCTCTGGGTGGCGTCCAGAGAGGTGCAAAAGATCCTCTGGTGCGGCCTGTGGTGGCTGAGAAGCCTGCAGAGCGTGCGGGGGAGGCTTCTGGTGCGGCCTGGGGTGGGTCGGAAGCCTGCAGAGCGTGCGGGAGAGGCTTCCGGTGCGGCCTGGGGTGGCTGAGAAGCCTGCAGAGCGTGCGGGGGAGGCTTCTGTTGGGGCCTGGGGTGGCTGAGAAGCCTGCAGAGCGTGCGGGAGAGGCTTCTGGTGCGGCCTGGGGTGGCTGAGAAGCCTGCAGAGCGTGCGGGAGAGGCTTCTGCTGCGGCCTGGGGTGGCTGAGAAGCCTGCAGAGCGTGCGGGAGAGGCTTCTGGTGCGGCCTGGGGTGGCTGAGAAGCCTGCAGAGCGTGCGGGAGAGGCTTCTGCTGCGGCCTGGGGTGGCTGAGAAGCCTGCAGGGCGTGCGGGGAGAGGCTTCTGCTGCGGCCTGGGGTGGGTCGGAAGCCTGCAGAGCGTGCGGGGGAGGCTTCTGGTGCGGCCTGGGGTGGCTGAGAAGCCTGCAGAGCGTGCGGGAGAGGCTTCTGTTGGGGCCTGGGGTGGGTCGGAAGCCTGCAGAGCGTGCGGGAGAGGCTTCTGTTGGGGCCTGGGGTGGCTGAGAAGCCTGCAGAGCGTGCGGGGGAGGCTTCTGGTGCGGCCTGGGGTGGCTGAGAAGCCTGCAGAGCGTGCGGGGGAGGCTTCTGGTGCGGCCTGGGGTGGCTGAGAAGCCTGCAGAGCGTGCGGGGGAGGCTTCTGCTGCGGCCTGGGGTGGGTCGGAAGCCTGCAGAGCGTGCGGGAGAGGCTTCTGTTGGGGCCTGGGGTGGCTGAGAAGCCTGCAGAGCGTGCGGGGGAGGCTTCTGCTGCGGCCTGGGGTGGGACGGAAGCCTGCAGAGCGTGCGGGAGAGGCTTCTGCTGCGGCCTGGGGTGGCTGAGAAGCCTGCAGAGCGTGCGGGAGAGGCTTCTGTTGGGGCCTGGGGTGGCTGAGAAGCCTGCAGAGCGTGCGGGGGAGGCTTCTGCTGCGGCCTGGGGTGGCTGAGAAGCCTGCAGAGCGTGCGGGAGAGGCTTCTGCTGCGGCCTGGGGTGGCTGAGAAGCCTGCAGAGCGTGCGGGAGAGGCTTCTGCTGCGGCCTGGGGTGGCTGAGAAGCCTGCAGAGCGTGCGGGAGAGGCTTCTGCTGCGGCCTGGGGTGGCTGAGAAGCCTGCAGAGCGTGCGGGAGAGGCTTCTGCTGCGGCCTGGGGTGGCTGAGAAGCCTGCAGAGCGTGCGGGGGAGGCTTCTGCTGCGGCCTGGGGTGGCTGAGAAGCCTGCAGGGCGTGCGGGAGAGGCTTCTGCTGCGGCCTGGGGTGGCTGAGAAGCCTGCAGAGCGTGCGGGAGAGGCTTCTGCTGCGGCCTGGGGTGGGTCGGAAGCCTGCAGAGCGTGCGGGGGAGGCTTCTGCTGCGGCCTGGGGTGGCTGAGAAGCCTGCAGAGCGTGCGGGAGAGGCTTCTGCTGCGGCCTGGGGTGGCTGAGAAGCCTGCAGAGCGTGCGGGAGAGGCTTCTGCTGCGGCCTGGGGTGGCTGAGAAGCCTGCAGAGCGTGCGGGGGAGGCTTCTGCTGCGGCCTGGGGTGGCTGAGAAGCCTGCAGAGCGTGCGGGAGAGGCTTCTGCTGCGGCCTGGGGTCTCTGGGTGGCCTCTAGAGAGGTGCAAAAGACCCTCTGGGTTGGGCTGGGGTGGCTCTTTGACCCCTGCCACACAGTGGAGAGCGGCCTCCGGCCCGCCACCTGTGTCCCTGTGTGCCTGAGTGCCTGTGTCCCTGTGTCCCTGAGTGCCTGAGTGCCTGTGTCCCTGTGTCCCTGTGTCCCTGAGTGCCTGAGTGCCTGAGTGCCTGTGTCCCTGTGTCCCTGTGTCCCTGTGTCCCTGAGTGCCTGAGTGCCTGTGTCCCTGTGTCCCTGTGTCCCTGAGTGCCTGAGTGCCTGAGTGCCTGTGTCCCTGTGTCCTTGTGTCCCTGTGTCCCTGTGTCCCTGTGTGCCTGAGTGCCTGTGTCCCTGTGTCCCTGTCTGTGTACCTGTGTGCGAGAGTGTCCGGCACGCCACCCAGCGGCGGCGGGCAAGCAGGTAGGCGGGTGGGCGGGCCGGCGAGGGCCAGTGTGAGTTTGGGGGGTGGGAGGGGAGGCGGCAGCTGGAAGCGTCAGAGGAGGGGGCGTGGCTCCGGCTGGCCCCGGGAGCAGGTTCCCGGGACCGGGACCGGCTGGACCCGGCGGGTGGTTGATCCCGGGGCGGGGGGCAGAGGCGGCGGGAAGCGGCAGCTGCGTGTGCGGCGGGGGGGTGGAGGGCGAACCGCGGCGGGAAGCGGATGCTTCAGAGCAGGTTACGGGGGCGGGGACGGACGACACCACCTGTCCCCGCCCCGGGACGGGCTGGACCCGGCGCCCTGGACCCGGCGCCGTGTACCCGCCGCCGCCCCCGCCGCCGCCCCCCTCCGCCACCCCGGGACCCCGACGTTTTTTGGCGCCCGCGCCTTTTTTTGCTCCCCGCCTGCCCGCGCTGCCCCGGGCCCTCCCCCGGGGCGGGGCGGGAGGGAGGGACGGACGGACGGGTAGCCGGGGATCTCCGAGCGCGCGCCACCAGACCGAGGCGGGGTCCCGGCGGCGGCGGCGGCGGCGGCGGCGGCGGCGGCGGCGGCAGCAGCAAGCGACGGCGGGGGGGGGCAGGATAGGGAGAGAGGGGGAGCGGCATGCGGTAGGGCTGGGGGGTTTGTTTCGGGGGGGAGGGGTGGGGGGGGGGTGGCAGCGGTCAGCGAGAGCGGGGAGAGGGGGAGCGG
>NW_027142674.1:92500-97500 GCF_026170545.1 Melanerpes formicivorus | reverse complement strand
CGACCCCTTGGCGACAAGCGCGATCTCCGCGGAGAGCACGTCTACTCGCCGAGGGAGAGCACGTCTACTCGCCGAGGGAGAGCACGTCTACTCGCCGAGGGAGAGCACGTCTACTCGCCGAGGGAGAGCACGTCTCCTCGCCGAGGGAGAGCACGTCTACTCGCCGAGGGAGAGCACGTCTACTCGCCGAGGGAGAGCACGTCTACTCGCCGAGGGAGAGCACGTCTACCTCCCGGCTGAGGGAGAGCACGGGGGGGGGGGACAAAGACAGGCGGCAGCAGCTTCGGTGAACGTCACCCGGGAGGCGACCGGGGCTGTCCCGGGGCAGTCCCGGGAAGCCGGCGTCCGGCACAGGGAACCGTCAGCTGCCGGACCGGGGCGAATCCCCGCGGCCACGGCAGGGGTGGGGGCTCGAAGACAGCCGGCAGCCGCTTCGGTGAACGTCACCCGGGAGGAGACTGGGGCCCTCCCGGGACCGTCCCGGGAAGACGACGTTCGGCACGAGATCCCGGCCGCGGCCGGACCGGCTCGAAGCCCCGCGGCCCCGGCACGGGGGAGGCCCAAAGACTGGCGGCAGCCGCTTCGCTGAACGTCACCCGGCCGGCGACCGGGGCCGTCCCGGGGCCGTCCCGGGATGCCGGCTTCCGGCACGGGGTCCCGGGCGCGGCCGGAGCGGCTCGAATCCCCGCGGTCCCGGCAGCAGCCGGAGCCGCTCGCCGTTCGGGCTCCCGGCACCCTACGGATCCGCCGACTCGTTCGCGGGCGGCGGGGGGAGGCAGTGAAGGAGGTGCGGGCAGAAGCGGCAGCGGAGGCGGAGGGGGGGGGGGGGTGCTCGGAGACAGCCGTCAGCCGCTTCGGTGAACGTCACCCGGGAGGCGACCGGGACCGGCCCGGGGCAGTCCCGGGAAGCCGGCGTCCGGCACAGGGAACCGTCAGCTGCCGGACCGGGGCGAATCCCCGCGGCCACGGCAGGGGTGGGGGCTCGAAGACAGCCGGCAGCCGCTTCGGTGAACGTCACCCGGGAGGAGACTGGGGCCCTCCCGGGACCGTCCCGGGAAGACGACGTTCGGCACGAGATCCCGGCCGCGGCCGGACCGGCTCGAAGCCCCGCGGCCCCGGCACGGGGGAGGCCCAAAGACTGGCGGCAGCCGCTTCGCTGAACGTCACCCGGCCGGCGACCGGGGCCGTCCCGGGGCCGTCCCGGGATGCCGGCTTCCGGCACGGGGTCCCGGCCGCGGCCGGAGCGGCTCGAATCCCCGCGGTCCCGGCAGCAGCCGGAGCCGCTCGCCGTTCGGGCTCCCGGCACCCTACGGATCCGCCGACTCGTTCGCGGGCGGCGGGGGGAGGCAGTGAAGGAGGTGCGGGCAGAAGCGGCAGCGGAGGCGGAGGGGGGGGGGGGGTGCTCGGAGACAGCCGTCAGCCGCTTCGGTGAACGTCACCCGGGAGGCGACCGGGACCGGCCCGGGGCAGTCCCGGGAAGCCGGCGTCCGGCACAGGGAACCGTCAGCTGCCGGACCGGGGCGAATCCCCGCGGCCACGGCAGGGGTGGGGGCTCGAAGACAGCCGGTAGCCGCTTCGGTGAACGTCACCCGGGAGGAGACTGGGGCCCTCCCGGGACCGTCCCGGGAAGACGACGTTCGGCACGAGATCCCGGCCGCGGCCGGACCGGCTCGAAGCCCCGCGGCCCCGGCACGGGGGAGGCCCAAAGACTGGCGGCAGCCGCTTCGCTGAACGTCACCCGGCCGGCGACCGGGGCCGTCCCGGGGCCGTCCCGGGATGCCGGCTTCCGGCACGGGGTCCCGGCCGCGGCCGGAGCGGCTCGAATCCCCGCGGTCCCGGCAGCAGCCGGAGCCGCTCGCCGTTCGGGCTCCCGGCACCCTACGGATCCGCCGACTCGTTCGCGGGCGGCGGGGGGAGGCAGTGAAGGAGGTGCGGGCAGAAGCGGCAGCGGAGGCGGAGGGGGGGGGGGGGTGCTCGGAGACAGCCGTCAGCCGCTTCGGTGAACGTCACCCGGGAGGCGACCGGGACCGGCCCGGGGCAGTCCCGGGAAGCCGGCGTCCGGCACAGGGAACCGTCAGCTGCCGGACCGGGGCGAATCCCCGCGGCCACGGCAGGGGTGGGGGCTCGAAGACAGCCGGCAGCCGCTTCGGTGAACGTCACCCGGGAGGAGACTGGGGCCCTCCCGGGACCGTCCCGGGAAGACGACGTTCGGCACGAGATCCCGGCCGCGGCCGGACCGGCTCGAAGCCCCGCGGCCCCGGCACGGGGGAGGCCCAAAGACTGGCGGCAGCCGCTTCGCTGAACGTCACCCGGCCGGCGACCGGGGCCGTCCCGGGGCCGTCCCGGGATGCCGGCTTCCGGCACGGGGTCCCGGCCGCGGCCGGAGCGGCTCGAATCCCCGCGGTCCCGGCAGCAGCCGGAGCCGCTCGCCGTTCGGGCTCCCGGCACCCTACGGATCCGCCGACTCGTTCGCGGGCGGCGGGGGGAGGCAGTGAAGGAGGTGCGGGCAGAAGCGGCAGCGGAGGCGGAGGGGGGGGGGCTCGAAGACAGCCGGCAGCCGCTTCGGTGAACGTCACCCCGGCCGGCGACCGCGGCCGTTCCGGGGCCGTCCCGGGAAGCCTGCGACAGGCACGGGGTCCCGGCCTCGGCCGGACCCGCACTGGGTGCCGCCGCCTCGGGCTCTCGGGACGGTATGGATCCGCCGACTCGTTCGCCGGCAGCGGGGGGAGGCAGTGGAAGGGGTGCGGGGAGAAGCGGCAGCGGAGGCGGAGGCGGGGGGGGGGCTCGAAGACAGCCGGCAGCCGCTTCGGTGAACGTCACCCGGGAGGCGACCGGGACCGGCCCGGGAAGCCATCGTCCGGCCCGGGATCCCGGCCGCGGCCGGACCGGCTCGAATCCCCGCGGCCCCGGCACGGGGGAGGCCCAAAGACTGGCGGCAGCCGCTTCGCTGAACGTCACCCGGCCGGCGACCGGGGCCGTCCCGGGGCCGTCCCGGGATGCCGGCTTCCGGCACGGGGTCCCGGGCGCGGCCGGAGCGGCTCGAAGCCCCGCGGTCCCGGCAGCAGCCGGAGCCGCTCGCCGTTCGGGCTCCCGGCACCCTACGGATCCGGCGACTCGTTCGCCGGCGGCGGGGGGAGGCAGTGGAGGCGGTGCGGGGAGAAGCGGCAGCGGAGGCGGAGGGGGGGCGGGGGGGGACGATAGTGGCGGGGGGCGGGGGGTGCTCGAAGGCAGCCGGCAGCCGGTTCGGTGAACATTCGCCGGGGCGGGGGGGCGACCTGTCCGTGCCCGGGGCAGCCCCGGGAAGCCGGCAGCCAGCACGGGGGTCCCGGCAGCACCTGTTCCCTGCCCTGGGACTTGCCGTGCCCGGCGGCCGGTTGCCGGGTGGGGGGAGCGATGAGAGGCGGGGCGCAGCGGCCGGGGCAGCGCCGGGCGGCAGCGGGGGGCTGGGCGGGTGGGGTAGGCGTCGAGCGGCAAGCCCTCGGCTGCAGCGAATGTTCGGCGGTGCGGGGGGGGGGGGGGACGGGACGACACGTTGGGGGCGCCGAGTCCGAGCCACCCCCGGCCCCAGGGGCGGCCGGAGGGGGAGGCCGGTGCCTGGCCCTGGGAGCTGCTGGGCGCCGGATGGCCGAGGGTGCGTCAGAAGCCGCCCGAGCGGTCGAGCAGGTCCTCCAGAAAGGCCTAGGGTGGCTTCGAGGGCCCCGGGAGCAGTCGAGGGAGGCCTCCAGGCAGGTCTGGAGTGGATGGGAGGCCTTCCAAAGCAGACAAGGGAGGCTGCCAGCAGGGCCTAGGCTGGCACTGCAGCCTGTAAATGGTTGGGGGGGGGGCCTCTGGTGCGGCCTGGAGTCTCTGGGTGGCGTCCAGAGAGGTGCAAAAGATCCTCTGGTGCGGCCTGTGGTGGCTGAGAAGCCTGCAGAGCGTGCGGGGGAGGCTTCTGCTGCGGCCTGGGGTGGCTGAGAAGCCTGCAGAGCGTGCGGGAGAGGCTTCTGCTGCGGCCTGGGGTGGCTGAGAAGCCTGCAGAGCGTGCGGGAGAGGCTTCTGCTGCGGCCTGGGGTGGCTGAGAAGCCTGCAGAGCGTGCGGGAGAGGCTTCTGCTGCGGCCTGGGGTGGCTGAGAAGCCTGCAGAGCGTGCGGGGGAGGCTTCTGCTGCGGCCTGGGGTGGCTGAGAAGCCTGCAGGGCGTGCGGGAGAGGCTTCTGCTGCGGCCTGGGGTGGCTGAGAAGCCTGCAGAGCGTGCGGGAGAGGCTTCTGCTGCGGCCTGGGGTGGGTCGGAAGCCTGCAGAGCGTGCGGGGGAGGCTTCTGCTGCGGCCTGGGGTCTCTGGGTGGCCTCTAGAGAGGTGCAAAAGACCCTCTGGGTTGGGCTGGGGTGGCTCTTGGACCCCTGCCACACAGTGGAGAGCGGCCTCCGGCCCGCCACCTGTGTCCCTGTGTGCCTGAGTGCCTGTGTCCCTGTGTCCCTGAGTGCCTGAGTGCCTGTGTCCCTGTGTCCCTGTGTCCCTGAGTGCCTGAGTGCCTGAGTGCCTGTGTCCCTGTGTCCCTGTGTCCCTGTGTCCCTGAGTGCCTGAGTGCCTGTGTCCCTGTGTCCCTGTGTCCCTGAGTGCCTGAGTGCCTGAGTGCCTGTGTCCCTGTGTCCTTGTGTCCCTGTGTCCCTGTGTCCCTGTGTGCCTGAGTGCCTGTGTCCCTGTGTCCCTGTCTGTGTACCTGTGTGCGAGAGTGTCCGGCACGCCACCCAGCGGCGGCGGGCAAGCAGGTAGGCGGGTGGGCGGGCCGGCGAGGGCCAGTGTGAGTTTGGGGGGTGGGAGGGGAGGCGGCAGCTGGAAGCGTCAGAGGAGGGGGCGTGGCTCCGGCTGGCCCCGGGAGCAGGTTCCCGGGACCGGGACCGGCTGGACCCGGCGGGTGGTTGATCCCGGGGCGGGGGGCAGAGGCGGCGGGAAGCGGCAGCTGCGTGTGCGGCGGGGGGGTGGAGGGCGAACCGCGGCGGGAAGCGGATGCTTCAGAGCAGGT
>NW_027142674.1:70000-77500 GCF_026170545.1 Melanerpes formicivorus | reverse complement strand
AGCCACTCGTCAACTTTTTCTCTTCTCCCCTCTTTCGTTGCCGAGCCCGGGCTGGGCTCCGGCTCACGGACGAGCGAAACCCATCCAACACCGCTGAGGGTGCGCCAGCGGCCGCTCCAAACCGCCGCGCCTTTGCTCGGCCCCGCGGGTCCCCTCTCTGACCCGGGGGAAAGCCACCGAGAAGCCAGACGGACCCCTGCCCAGCCGCCTGGCGGGTGGCTTGGAGCAGCCGCTCGGCAGCGCTGCCCTGGGAGTGCTCGGCGTCACTCGTTCCCTCATATACGGAACTGGAGGGCCGTCAGCTCCGCGAGCGCACAACCAGCCGACCTCCGCCCAGCGGCAGGTCGCAGAAATCACGCCGGCTTGTACGATGACGTAGGCGGAGGCAGAGCGCAATAGCGACCCCTTGGCGACAAGCGCGATCTCCGCGGAGAGCACGTCTACTCGCCGAGGGAGAGCACGCCTACTCGCCGAGGGAGAGCACGTCTACTCGCCGAGGGAGAGCACGTCTACTCGCCGAGGGAGAGCACGTCTACTCGCCGAGGGAGAGCACGTCTACTCGCCGAGGGAGAGCACGTCTACTCGCCGAGGGAGAGCACGTCTACTCGCCGAGGGAGAGCACGTCTACTCGCCGAGGGAGAGCACGTCTACTCGCCCAGGGAGAGCACGTCTACTCGCCCAGGGAGAGCACGTCTACTCGCCCAGGGAGAGCACGTCTACTCGCCCAGGGAGAGCACGTCTACTCGCCCAGGGAGAGCACGTCTACTCGCCGAGGGAGAGCACGTCTACTCGCCCAGGGAGAGCACGTCTACTCGCCCAGGGAGAGCACGTCTACTCGCCGAGGGAGAGCACGTCTACTCGCCGAGGGAGAGCACGTCTACTCGCCGAGGGAGAGCACGTCTACTCGCCGAGGGAGAGCACGTCTACTCGCCGAGGGAGAGCACGTCTACTCGCCGAGGGAGAGCACGTCTACTCGCCGAGGGAGAGCACGTCTACTCGCCGAGGGAGAGCACGTCTACCTCCCGGCTGAGGGAGAGCACGGGGGGGGGGGACAAAGACAGGCGGCAGCAGCTTCGGTGAACGTCACCCGGCCGGCGACCGGGGCCGTCCCGGGGCCGTCCCGGGATGCCGGCTTCCGGCACGGGGTCCCGGCCGCGGCCGGAGCGGCTCGAATCCCCGCGGTCCCGGCAGCAGCCGGAGCCGCTCGCCGTTCGGGCTCCCGGCACCCTACGGATCCGCCGACTCGTTCGCGGGGCGGCGGGGGGAGGCAGTGAAGGAGGTGCGGGCAGAAGCGGCAGCGGAGGCGGAGGGGGGGGGGGGGTGCTCGGAGACAGCCGTCAGCCGCTTCGGTGAACGTCACCCGGGAGGCGACCGGGACCGGCCCGGGGCAGTCCCGGGAAGCCGGCGTCCGGCACAGGGAACCGTCAGCTGCCGGACCGGGGCGAATCCCCGCGGCCACGGCAGGGGTGGGGGCTCGAAGACAGCCGGCAGCCGCTTCGGTGAACGTCACCCGGGAGGAGACTGGGGCCCTCCCGGGACCGTCCCGGGAAGACGACGTTCGGCACGAGATCCCGGCCGCGGCCGGACCGGCTCGAAGCCCCGCGGCCCCGGCACGGGGGAGGCCCAAAGACTGGCGGCAGCCGCTTCACTGAACGTCACCCGGCCGGCGACCGGGGCCGTCCCGGGGCAGTCCCGGGAAGCCGGCGTCCGGCACAGGGAACCGTCAGCTGCCGGACCGGGGCGAATCCCCGCGGCCACGGCAGGGGTGGGGGCTCGAAGACAGCCGGCAGCCGCTTCGGTGAACGTCACCCGGGAGGAGACTGGGGCCCTCCCGGGACCGTCCCGGGAAGACGACGTTCGGCACGAGATCCCGGCCGCGGCCGGACCGGCTCGAAGCCCCGCGGCCCCGGCACGGGGGAGGCCCAAAGACTGGCGGCAGCCGCTTCGCTGAACGTCACCCGGCCGGCGACCGGGGCCGTCCCGGGGCCGTCCCGGGATGCCGGCTTCCGGCACGGGGTCCCGGCCGCGGCCGGAGCGGCTCGAATCCCCGCGGTCCCGGCAGCAGCCGGAGCCGCTCGCCGTTCGGGCTCCGGCACCCTACGGATCCGCCGACTCGTTCGCGGGCGGCGGGGGGAGGCAGTGAAGGAGGTGCGGGCAGAAGCGGCAGCGGAGGCGGAGGGGGGGGGGGGGTGCTCGGAGACAGCCGTCAGCCGCTTCGGTGAACGTCACCCGGGAGGCGACCGGGACCGGCCCGGGGCAGTCCCGGGAAGCCGGCGTCCGGCACAGGGAACCGTCAGCTGCCGGACCGGGGCGAATCCCCGCGGCCACGGCAGGGGTGGGGGCTCGAAGACAGCCGGCAGCCGCTTCGGTGAACGTCACCCGGGAGGAGACTGGGGCCCTCCCGGGACCGTCCCGGGAAGACGACGTTCGGCACGAGATCCCGGCCGCGGCCGGACCGGCTCGAAGCCCCGCGGCCCCGGCACGGGGGAGGCCCAAAGACTGGCGGCAGCCGCTTCGCTGAACGTCACCCGGCCGGCGACCGGGGCCGTCCCGGGGCCGTCCCGGGATGCCGGCTTCCGGCACGGGGTCCCGGCCGCGGCCGGAGCGGCTCGAATCCCCGCGGTCCCGGCAGCAGCCGGAGCCGCTCGCCGTTCGGGCTCCCGGCACCCTACGGATCCGCCGACTCGTTCGCGGGCGGCGGGGGGAGGCAGTGAAGGAGGTGCGGGCAGAAGCGGCAGCGGAGGCGGAGGGGGGGGGGGGGTGCTCGGAGACAGCCGTCAGCCGCTTCGGTGAACGTCACCCGGGAGGCGACCGGGACCGGCCCGGGGCAGTCCCGGGAAGCCGGCGTCCGGCACAGGGAACCGTCAGCTGCCGGACCGGGGCGAATCCCCGCGGCCACGGCAGGGGTGGGGGCTCGAAGACAGCCGGCAGCCGCTTCGGTGAACGTCACCCGGGAGGAGACTGGGGCCCTCCCGGGACCGTCCCGGGAAGACGACGTTCGGCACGAGATCCCGGCCGCGGCCGGACCGGCTCGAAGCCCCGCGGCCCCGGCACGGGGGAGGCCCAAAGACTGGCGGCAGCCGCTTCGCTGAACGTCACCCGGCCGGCGACCGGGGCCGTCCCGGGGCCGTCCCGGGATGCCGGCTTCCGGCACGGGGTCCCGGCCGCGGCCGGAGCGGCTCGAATCCCCGCGGTCCCGGCAGCAGCCGGAGCCGCTCGCCGTTCGGGCTCCCGGCACCCTACGGATCCGCCGACTCGTTCGCGGGCGGCGGGGGGAGGCAGTGAAGGAGGTGCGGGCAGAAGCGGCAGCGGAGGCGGAGGGGGGGGGGGGGTGCTCGGAGACAGCCGTCAGCCGCTTCGGTGAACGTCACCCGGGAGGCGACCGGGACCGGCCCGGGGCAGTCCCGGGAAGCCGGCGTCCGGCACAGGGAACCGTCAGCTGCCGGACCGGGGCGAATCCCCGCGGCCACGGCAGGGGTGGGGGCTCGAAGACAGCCGGCAGCCGCTTCGGTGAACGTCACCCGGGAGGAGACTGGGGCCCTCCCGGGACCGTCCCGGGAAGACGACGTTCGGCACGAGATCCCGGCCGCGGCCGGACCGGCTCGAAGCCCCGCGGCCCCGGCACGGGGGAGGCCCAAAGACTGGCGGCAGCCGCTTCGCTGAACGTCACCCGGCCGGCGACCGGGGCCGTCCCGGGGCCGTCCCGGGATGCCGGCTTCCGGCACGGGGTCCCGGCCGCGGCCGGAGCGGCTCGAATCCCCGCGGTCCCGGCAGCAGCCGGAGCCGCTCGCCGTTCGGGCTCCCGGCACCCTACGGATCCGCCGACTCGTTCGCGGGCGGCGGGGGGAGGCAGTGAAGGAGGTGCGGGCAGAAGCGGCAGCGGAGGCGGAGGGGGGGGGGGCTCGAAGACAGCCGGCAGCCGCTTCGGTGAACGTCACCCGGCCGGCGACCGCGGCCGTTCCGGGGCCGTCCCGGGAAGCCTGCGACAGGCACGGGGTCCCGGCCTCGGCCGGACCCGCACTGGGTGCCGCCGCCTCGGGCTCTCGGGACGGTATGGATCCGCCGACTCGTTCGCCGGCAGCGGGGGGAGGCAGTGGAGGGGGTGCGGGGAGAAGCGGCAGCGGAGGCGGAGGCGGGGGGGGGGCTCGAAGACAGCCGGCAGCCGCTTCGGTGAACGTCACCCGGGAGGCGACCGGGGACCGGCCCGGGAAGCCATCGTCCGGCCCGGGATCCCGGCCGCGGCCGGACCGGCTCGAATCCCCGCGGCCCCGGCACGGGGGAGGCCCAAAGACTGGCGGCAGCCGCTTCGCTGAACGTCACCCGGCCGGCGACCGGGGCCGTCCCGGGGCCGTCCCGGGATGCCGGCTTCCGGCACGGGGTCCCGGGCGCGGCCGGAGCGGCTCGAAGCCCCGCGGTCCCGGCAGCAGCCGGAGCCGCTCGCCGTTCGGGCTCCCGGCACCCTACGGATCCGGCGACTCGTTCGCCGGCGGCGGGGGGAGGCAGTGGAGGCGGTGCGGGGAGAAGCGGCAGCGGAGGCGGAGGGGGGGGCGGGGGGGGACGATAGTGGCGGGGGGCGGGGGGTGCTCGAAGGCAGCCGGCAGCCGGTTCGGTGAACATTCGCCGGGGCGGGGGGGCGACCTGTCCGTGCCCGGGGCAGCCCCGGGAAGCCGGCAGCCAGCACGGGGGTCCCGGCAGCACCTGTTCCCTGCCCTGGGACTTGCCGTGCCCGGCGGCCGGTTGCCGGGTGGGGGGAGCGATGAGAGGCGGGGCGCAGCGGCCGGGGCAGCGCCGGGCGGCAGCGGGGGGCTGGGCGGGTGGGGTAGGCGTCGAGCGGCAAGCCCTCGGCTGCAGCGAATGTTCGGCGGTGCGGGGGGGGGGGGGGACGGGACGACACGTTGGGGGCGCCGAGTCCGAGCCACCCCCGGCCCCAGGGGCGGCCGGAGGGGGAGGCCGGTGCCTGTCCCTGGGAGCTGCTGGGCGCCGGATGGCCGAGGGTGCGTCAGAAGCCGCCCGAGCGGTCGAGCAGGTCCTCCAGAAAGGCCTAGGGTGGCTTCGAGGGCCCCGGGAGCAGTCGAGGGAGGCCTCCAGGCAGGTCTGGAGTGGATGGGAGGCCTTCCAAAGCAGACAAGGGAGGCTGCCAGCAGGGCCTAGGCTGGCACTGCAGCCTGTAAATGGTTGGGGGGGGGGGCCTCTGGTGCGGCCTGGAGTCTCTGGGTGGCGTCCAGAGAGGTGCAAAAGATCCTCTGGTGCGGCCTGTGGTGGCTGAGAAGCCTGCAGAGCGTGCGGGGGAGGCTTCTGGTGCGGCCTGGGGTGGGTCGGAAGCCTGCAGAGCGTGCGGGAGAGGCTTCCGGTGCGGCCTGGGGTGGCTGAGAAGCCTGCAGAGCGTGCGGGGGAGGCTTCTGTTGGGGCCTGGGGTGGCTGAGAAGCCTGCAGAGCGTGCGGGAGAGGCTTCTGGTGCGGCCTGGGGTGGCTGAGAAGCCTGCAGAGCGTGCGGGAGAGGCTTCTGCTGCGGCCTGGGGTGGCTGAGAAGCCTGCAGAGCGTGCGGGAGAGGCTTCTGGTGCGGCCTGGGGTGGCTGAGAAGCCTGCAGAGCGTGCGGGAGAGGCTTCTGCTGCGGCCTGGGGTGGCTGAGAAGCCTGCAGGGCGTGCGGGAGAGGCTTCTGCTGCGGCCTGGGGTGGGTCGGAAGCCTGCAGAGCGTGCGGGGGAGGCTTCTGGTGCGGCCTGGGGTGGCTGAGAAGCCTGCAGAGCGTGCGGGAGAGACTTCTGTTGGGGCCTGGGGTGGGTCGGAAGCCTGCAGAGCGTGCGGGAGAGGCTTCTGTTGGGGCCTGGGGTGGCTGAGAAGCCTGCAGAGCGTGCGGGGGAGGCTTCTGGTGCGGCCTGGGGTGGCTGAGAAGCCTGCAGAGCGTGCGGGGGAGGCTTCTGGTGCGGCCTGGGGTGGCTGAGAAGCCTGCAGAGCGTGCGGGGGAGGCTTCTGCTGCGGCCTGGGGTGGGTCGGAAGCCTGCAGAGCGTGCGGGAGAGGCTTCTGTTGGGGCCTGGGGTGGCTGAGAAGCCTGCAGAGCGTGCGGGGGAGGCTTCTGCTGCGGCCTGGGGTGGGACGGAAGCCTGCAGAGCGTGCGGGAGAGGCTTCTGCTGCGGCCTGGGGTGGCTGAGAAGCCTGCAGAGCGTGCGGGAGAGGCTTCTGTTGGGGCCTGGGGTGGCTGAGAAGCCTGCAGAGCGTGCGGGGGAGGCTTCTGCTGCGGCCTGGGGTGGCTGAGAAGCCTGCAGAGCGTGCGGGGAGAGGCTTCTGCTGCGGCCTGGGGTGGCTGAGAAGCCTGCAGAGCGTGCGGGGAGAGGCTTCTGCTGCGGCCTGGGGTGGCTGAGAAGCCTGCAGAGCGTGCGGGAGAGGCTTCTGCTGCGGCCTGGGGTGGCTGAGAAGCCTGCAGAGCGTGCGGGAGAGGCTTCTGCTGCGGCCTGGGGTGGCTGAGAAGCCTGCAGAGCGTGCGGGGGAGGCTTCTGCTGCGGCCTGGGGTGGCTGAGAAGCCTGCAGGGCGTGCGGGAGAGGCTTCTGCTGCGGCCTGGGGTGGCTGAGAAGCCTGCAGAGCGTGCGGGAGAGGCTTCTGCTGCGGCCTGGGGTGGGTCGGAAGCCTGCAGAGCGTGCGGGGGAGGCTTCTGCTGCGGCCTGGGGTCTCTGGGTGGCCTCTAGAGAGGTGCAAAAGACCCTCTGGGTTGGGCTGGGGTGGCTCTTGGACCCCTGCCACACAGTGGAGAGCGGCCTCCGGCCCGCCACCTGTGTCCCTGTGTGCCTGAGTGCCTGTGTCCCTGTGTCCCTGAGTGCCTGAGTGCCTGTGTCCCTGTGTCCCTGTGTCCCTGAGTTCCTGAGTGCCTGAGTGCCTGTGTCCCTGTGTCCCTGTGTCCCTGTGTCCCTGAGTGCCTGAGTGCCTGTGTCCCTGTGTCCCTGTGTCCCTGAGTGCCTGAGTGCCTGAGTGCCTGTGTCCCTGTGTCCTTGTGTCCCTGTGTCCCTGTGTCCCTGTGTGCCTGAGTGCCTGTGTCCCTGTGTCCCTGTCTGTGTACCTGTGTGCGAGAGTGTCCGGCACGCCACCCAGCGGCGGCGGGCAAGCAGGTAGGCGGGTGGGCGGGCCGGCGAGGGCCAGTGTGAGTTTGGGGGGTGGGAGGGGAGGCGGCAGCTGGAAGCGTCAGAGGAGGGGGCGTGGCTCCGGCTGGCCCCGGGAGCAGGTTCCCGGGACCGGGACCGGCTGGACCCGGCGGGTGGTTGATCCCGGGGCGGGGGGCAGAGGCGGCAGGAAGCGGCAGCTGCGTGTGCGGCGGGGGGGTGGAGGGCGAACCGCGGCGGGAAGCGGATGCTTCAGAGCAGGTTACGGGGGCGGGGACGGACGACACCACCTGTCCCCGCCCCGGGACGGGCTGGACCCGGCGCCCTGGACCCGGCGCCGTGTACCCGCCGCCGCCCCCGCCGCCGCCCCCCTCCGCCACCCCGGGACCCCGACGTTTTTTGGCGCCCC
>NW_027142674.1:47500-55000 GCF_026170545.1 Melanerpes formicivorus | reverse complement strand
GCGCCAGCGGCCGCTCCAAACCGCCGCGCCTTTGCTCGGCCCCGCGGGTCCCCTCTCTGACCCGGGGGAAAGCCACCGAGAAGCCAGACGGACCCCTGCCCAGCCGCCTGGCGGGTGGCTTGGAGCAGCCGCTCGGCAGCGCTGCCCTGGGAGTGCTCGGCGTCACTCGTTCCCTCATATACGGAACTGGAGGGCCGTCAGCTCCGCGAGCGCACAACCAGCCGACCTCCGCCCAGCGGCAGGTCGCAGAAATCACGCCGGCTTGTACGATGACGTAGGCGGAGGCAGAGCGCAACAGCGACCCCTTGGCGACAAGCGCGATCTCCGCGGAGAGCACGTCTACTCGCCGAGGGAGAGCACGTCTACTCGCCGAGGGAGAGCACGTCTACTCGCCGAGGGAGAGCACGTCTACTCGCCGAGGGAGAGCACGTCTACTCGCCGAGGGAGAGCACGTCTACTCGCCGAGGGAGAGCACGTCTACTCGCCGAGGGAGAGCACGTCTACTCGCCGAGGGAGAGCACGTCTACTCGCCGAGGGAGAGCACGTCTACTCGCCCAGGGAGAGCACGTCTACTCGCCGAGGGAGAGCACGTCTACTCGCCCAGGGAGAGCACGTCTACTCGCCCAGGGAGAGCACGTCTACTCGCCGAGGGAGAGCACGTCTACTCGCCCAGGGAGAGCACGTCTACTCGCCCAGGGAGAGCACGTCTACTCGCCGAGGGAGAGCACGTCTACTCGCCGAGGGAGAGCACGTCTACTCGC
This sequence comes from Melanerpes formicivorus, assembly GCF_026170545.1. Classification (NCBI taxonomy): domain Eukaryota; kingdom Metazoa; phylum Chordata; class Aves; order Piciformes; family Picidae; genus Melanerpes; species Melanerpes formicivorus. Next base: position 54,239 of record NW_027142674.1, on the reverse strand, counting down.
CGAGGGAGAGCACGTCTACCTCCCGCCTGAGGGAGAGCACGGGGGGGGGGGGACAAAGACAGGCGGCAGCAGCTTCGGTGAACGTCACCCGGGAGGCGACCGGGGCTGTCCCGGGGCAGTCCCGGGAAGCCGGCGTCCGACACAGGGAACCGTCAGCTGCCGGACCGGGGCGAATCCCCGCGGCCACGGCAGGGGTGGGGGCTCGAAGACAGCCGGCAGCCGCTTCGGTGAACGTCACCCGGGAGGAGACTGGGGCCCTCCCGGGACCGTCCCGGGAAGACGACGTTCGGCACGAGATCCCGGCCGCGGCCGGACCGGCTCGAAGCCTCGCGGTCCCGGCAGCAGCCGGAGCCGCTCGCCGCCTCGGGCTCCCGGCCCCCTACAGATCCGGCGACTCGTTCGCGGGCGGCGGGGGGAGGCAGTGGAGGGGGTGCGGGGAGAAGCGGCAGCGGAGGCGGAGGGGGGGGGGGCTCGAAGACAGCCGGCAGCCGCTTCGGTGAACGTCACCCAGGAGGCGATCGGGGCCGTCCCGGGGCCGTCCCGGGATGCCGGCTTCCGGCACGGGGTCCCGGCCGCGGCCGGACCGGCTCGTATCCCCGCGGCTCCGGCAGGGGGGGGGGGGGGCTCGAAGACAGCCGGCAGTCGCCTCGGTGAACGTCACCCGGCCGGCGACCGCGGCCGTTCCGGGGCCGTCCCGGGAAGCCTGCGACAGGCACGGGGTCCCAGCCGCGGCCGGACCGACTCGAAGCCCCGCGGCCCCGGCACGGGGGAGGCCCAAAGACTGGCGGCAGCCGCTTCGCTGAACGTCACCCGGCCGGCGACCGGGGCCGTCCCGGGGCCGTCCCGGGATGCCGGCATCCGGCACGGGGTCCCGGCCGCGGCCGGAGCGGCTCGAATCCCCGCGGTCCCGGCAGCAGCCGGAGCCGCTCGCCGTTCGGGCTCCCGGCACCCTACGGATCCGGCGACTCGTTCGCCGGCGGCGGGGGGAGGCAGTGAAGGAGGTGCGGGGAGAAGCGGCAGCGGAGGCGGAGGGGGGGGGGGGGCTCGAAGACAGCCGGCAGCCGCTTCGGAGAACGTCACCCGGCCGGCGACCGCGGCCGTTCCGGGGCCGTCCCGGGAAGCCTGCGACAGGCACGGGGTCCCGGCCTCGGCCGGACCCGCACTGGGTGCCGCCGCCTCGGGCTCTCGGGACGGTATGGATCCGCCGACTCGTTCGCCGGCGGCGGGGGGAGGCAGTGGAGGGGGTGCGGGGAGAAGCGGCAGCGGAGGCGGAGGGGGGGGGGGGCTCGAAGACAGCCGGCAGCCGCTTCGCTGAACGTCACCCGGCCGGCGACCGGGGCCGTCCCGGGGCTGTCCGGGGATGCCGGCTTCCGGCACGGGGTCCCGGCCGCGGCCGGACCGGCTCGAATCCCCGCGGTCCCGGCAGCAGCCGGAGCCGCTCGCCGTTCGGGCTCCCGGCACCCTACAGATCCGGCGACTCGTTCGCGGGCGGCGGGGGGAGGCAGTGGAGGGGGTGCGGGCAGAAGCGGCCGCGGAGGCGGAGGGGGGGGGGGGGGCTCGAAGACAGCCGGCAGCCGCTTCGGTGAACGTCACCCGGGAGGCGACCGGGACCGGCCCGGGAAGCCATCGTCCGGCCCCGGATCCCGGCCGCGGCCGGACCGGCTCGAAGCCCCGCGGCCCCGGCACGGGGGAGGCCCAAAGACTGGCGGCAGCCGCTTCGCTGAACGTCACCCGGCCGGCGACCGGGGCCGTCCCGGGGCCGTCCCGGGATGCCGGCTTCCGGCACGGGGTCCCGGCCGCGGCCGGACCGGCTCGAATCCCCGCGGTCCCGGCAGCAGCCGGAGCCGCTCGCCGTTCGGGCTCCCGGCACCCTACGGATCCGCCGACTCGTTCGCCGGCGGCGGGGGGAGGCAGTGGAAGGGGGTGCGGGCAGAAGCGGCAGCGGAGGCGGAGGGGGGGGGGCTCGAAGACAGCCGGCAGCCGCTTCGGTGAACGTCACCCGGCCGGCGACCGGGGCCGTCCCGGGGCTGTCCGGGGATGCCGGCTTCCGGCACGGGGGTCCCGGCCGCGGCCGGAGCGGCTCGAATCCCCGCGGTCCCGGCAGCAGCCGGAGCCGCTCGCCGTTCGGGCTCCCGGCACCCTACAGATCCGGCGACTCGTTCGCCGGCGGCGGGGGGAGGCAGTGGAGGGGGGGCGGGGAGAAGCGGCAGCGGAGGCGGAGGGGGGGGGGGGGCTCGAAGACAGCCGGCAGCCGCTTCGGTGAACGTCACCCGGGAGGCGACCGGGACCGGCCCGGGAAGCCATCGTCCGGCCCGGGATCCCGGCCGCGGCCGGACCGGCTCGAATCCCCGCGGCCCCGGCACGGGGGAGGCCCAAAGACTGGCGGCAGCCGCTTCGCTGAACGTCACCCGGCCGGCGACCGGGGCCGTCCCGGGGCCGTCCCGGGATGCCGGCTTCCGGCACGGGGTCCCGGCCGCGGCCGGACCGGCTCGAATCCCCGCGGTCCCGGCAGCAGCCGGAGCCGCTCGCCGTTCGGGCTCCCGGCACCCTACAGATCCGGCGACTCGTTCGCGGGCGGCGGGGGGAGGCAGTGGAGGGGGTGCGGGCAGAAGCGGCCGCGGAGGCGGAGGGGGGGGGGGGGCTCGAAGACAGCCGGCAGCCGCTTCGGTGAACGTCACCCGGGAGGCGACCGGGACCGGCCCGGGAAGCCATCGTCCGGCCCCGGATCCCGGCCGCGGCCGGACCGGCTCGAAGCCCCGCGGCCCCGGCACGGGGGAGGCCCAAAGACTGGCGGCAGCCGCTTCGCTGAACGTCACCCGGCCGGCGACCGGGGCCGTCCCGGGGCCGTCCCGGGATGCCGGCTTCCGGCACGGGGTCCCGGCCGCGGCCGGACCGGCTCGAATCCCCGCGGTCCCGGCAGCAGCCGGAGCCGCTCGCCGTTCGGGCTCCCGGCACCCTACGGATCCGGCGACTCGTTCGCCGGCGGCGGGGGGAGGCAGTGGAGGCGGGTGCGGGGAGAAGCGGCAGCGGAGGCGGAGGGGGGGCGGGGGGGGACGATAGTGGCGGGGGGCGGGGGGGTGCTCGAAGGCAGCCGGCAGCCGGTTCGGTGAACATTCGCCGGGGCGGGGGGGCGACCTGTCCGTGCCCGGGGCAGCCCCGGGAAGCCGGCAGCCAGCACGGGGTCCCGGCAGCACCTGTTCCCTGCCCTGGGACTTGCCGTGCCCGGCGGCCGGTTGCCGGGTGGGGGGAGCGATGAGAGGCGGGGCGCAGCGGCCGGGGCAGCGCCGGGCCGCAGCGGGGGGCTGGGCGGGTGGGGTAGGCGTCGAGCGGCAAGCCCTCGGCTGCAGCGAATGTTCGGCGGTGCGGGGCGGGGGGGGGACGGGACGACACGTTGGGGGCGCCGAGTCCGAGCCACCCCCGGCCCCAGGGGCGGCCGGAGGGGGAGGCCGGTGCCTGGCCCTGGGAGCTGCTGGGCGCCGGATGGCCGAAGGTGCGTCAGAAGCCGCCCGAGCGGTCGAGCAGGTCCTCCAGAAAGGCCTAGGGTGGCTTCGAGGGCCCCGGGAGCAGTCGAGGGAGGCCTCCAGGCAGGTCTGGAGTGGATGGGAGGCCTTCCAAAGCAGACAAGGGAGGCTGCCAGCGGGGCCTAGGCTGGCACTGCAGCCTGTAAATGGTTGGGAGGGGGGCCTCTGGTGCGGCCTGGAGTCTCTGGGTGGCGTCCAGAGAGGTGCAAAAGATCCTCTGGTGCGGCCTGTGGTGGCGGAGAAGCCTGCAGAGCGTGCGGGGGAGGCTTCTGGTGCGGCCTGGGGTGGGTCGGAAGCCTGCAGAGCGTGCGGGAGAGGCTTCTGGTGCGGCCTGGGGTGGCTGAGAAGCCTGCAGAGCGTGCGGGAGAGGCTTCTGGTGCGGCCTGGGGTGGCTGAGAAGCCTGCAGAGCGTGCGGGAGAGGCTTCTGCTGCGGCCTGGGGTGGCTGAGAAGCCTGCAGAGCGTGCGGGGGAGGCTTCTGTTGGGGCCTGGGGTGGGTCAGAAGCCTACAGAGCGTGCGGGGGAGGCTTCTGGTGCGGCCTGGGGTGGGTCGGAAGCCTGCAGAGCGTGCGGGAGAGGCTTCTGTTGGGGCCTGGGGTGGCTGAGAAGCCTGCAGAGCGTGCGGGGGAGGCTTCTGCTGCGGCCTGGGGTGGCTGAGAAGCCTGCAGAGCGTGCGGGAGAGGCTTCTGCTGCGGCCTGGGGTGGCTGAGAAGCCTGCAGAGCGTGCGGGAGAGGCTTCTGCTGCGGCCTGGGGTGGCTGAGAAGCCTGCAGAGCGTGCGGGAGAGGCTTCTGCTGCGGCCTGGGGTGGCTGAGAAGCCTGCAGAGCGTGCGGGAGAGGCTTCTGCTGCGGCCTGGGGTGGCTGAGAAGCCTGCAGAGCGTGCGGGAGAGGCTTCTGCTGCGGCCTGGGGTGGCTGAGAAGCCTGCAGAGCGTGCGGGAGAGGCTTCTGCTGCGGCCTGGGGTGGCTGAGAAGCCTGCAGGGCGTGCGGGAGAGGCTTCTGCTGCGGCCTGGGGTGGGTGGGAAGCCTGCAGAGCGTGCGGGGGAGGCTTCTGGTGCGGCCTGGGGTGGCTGAGAAGCCTGCAGAGCGTGCGGGGGAGGCTTCTGGTGCGGCCTGGGGTGGCTGAGAAGCCTGAAGAGCGTGCGGGAGAGGCTTCTGGTGCGGCCTGGGGTGGCTGAGAAGCCTGCAGAGCGTGCGGGAGAGGCTTCTGGTGCGGCCTGGGGTGGCTGAGAAGCCTGCAGAGCGTGCGGGGGAGGCTTCTGGTGCGGCCTGGGGTGGCTGAGAAGCCTGAAGAGCGTGCGGGAGAGGCTTCTGGTGCGGCCTGGGGTGGCTGAGAAGCCTGCAGAGCGTGCGGGGGAGGCTTCTGGTGCGGCCTGGGGTGGCTGAGAAGCCTGCAGAGCGTGCGGGAGAGGCTTCTGGTGCGGCCTGGGGTGGCTGAGAAGCCTGCAGAGCGTGCGGGAGAGGCTTCTGCTGCGGCCTGGGGTGGCTGAGAAGCCTGCAGAGCGTGCGGGAGAGGCTTCTGCTGCGGCCTGGGGTGGGTCGGAAGCCTGCAGAGCGTGCGGGAGAGGCTTCTGCTGCGGCCTGGGGTGGGTCGGAAGCCTGCAGAGCTTGCGGGGGAGGCTTCTGGTGCGGCCTGGGGTGGGTCGGAAGCCTGCAGAGCATGCGGGGGAGGCTTCTGCTGCGGCCTGGGGTGGCTGAGAAGCCTGCAGAGCGTGCGGGGGAGGCTTCTGGTGCGGCCTGGGGTGGCTGAGAAGCCTGCAGAGCGTGCGGGAGAGGCTTCTGCTGCGGCCTGGGGTGGCTGAGAAGCCTGCAGAGCGTGCGGGAGAGGCTTCTGCTGCGGCCTGGGGTGGGTCGGAAGCCTGCAGAGCGTGCGGGAGAGGCTTCTGCTGCGGCCTGGGGTGGGTCGGAAGCCTGCAGAGCTTGCGGGGGAGGCTTCTGGTGCAGCCTGGGGTGGGTCGGAAGCCTGCAGAGCATGCGGGGGAGGCTTCTGCTGCGGCCTGGGGTGGCTGAGAAGCCTGCAGAGCGTGCGGGGGAGGCTTCTGGTGCGGCCTGGGGTGGCTGAGAAGCCTGCAGAGCGTGCGGGAGAGGCTTCTGCTGCGGCCTGGGGTGGCTGAGAAGCCTGCAGAGCGTGCGGGAGAGGCTTCTGCTGCGGCCTGGGGTGGCTGAGAAGCCTGCAGAGCGTGCGGGAGAGGCTTCTGCTGCGGCCTGGGGTGGCTGAGAAGCCTGCAGAGCGTGCGGGAGAGGCTTCTGCTGCGGCCTGGGGTGGGTCGGAAGCCTGCAGAGCGTGCGGGAGAGGCTTCTGCTGCGGCCTGGGGTGGGTCGGAAGCCTGCAGAGCTTGCGGGGGAGGCTTCTGCTGCGGCCTGGGGTCTCTGGGTGGCCTCTAGAGAGGTGCAAAAGACCCTCTGGGTTGGGCTGGGGTGGCTCTTGGACCCCTGCCACACAGTGGAGAGAGGCCTCCGGCCCGCCACCTGTGTCCCTGTGTGCCTGAGTGCCTGTGTCCCTGTGTCCCTGTGTCCCTGAGTGCCTGAGTGCCTGAGTGCCTGTGTCCCTGTGTCCTTGTGTCCCTGTGTCCCTGTGTCCCTGTGTGCCTGAGTGCCTGTGTCCCTGTGTCCCTGTCTGTGTACCTGTGTGCGAGAGTGTCCGGCACGCCACCCAGCGGCGGCGGGCAAGCAGGTAGGCGGGTGGGCGGGCCGGCGAGGGCCAGTGTGAGTTTGGGGGGTGGGAGGGGAGGCGGCAGCTGGAAGCGTCAGAGGAGGGGGCGTGGCTCCGGCTGGCCCCGGGAGCAGGTTCCCGGGACCGGGACCGGCTGGACCCGGCGGGTGGTTGATCCCGGGGCGGGGGGCTGAGGCGGCGGGAAGCGGCAGCTGCGTGTGCGGCGGGGGGGTGGAGGGCGAGCCGCGGCGGGAAGCGGATGCTTCAGAGCAGGTTACGGGGGCGGGGACGGACGACACCACCTGTCCCCGCCCCGGGACGGGCTGGACCCGGCGCCCTGGACCCGGCGCCGTGTACCCGCCGCCGCCCCCGCCGCCGCCCCCCTCCGCCACCCCGGGACCCCGACGTTTTTTGGCGCCCGCGCCTTTTTTTGCTCCCCGCCTGCCCGCGCTGCCCCGGGCCCTCCCCCGGGGCGGGGCAGGAGGGAGGGACGGACGGACGGGTAGCCGGGGATCTCCGAGCGCGCGCCACCAGACCGAGGCGGGTCCCGGCGGCGGCGGCGGCGGC
>NW_027142674.1:37500-40000 GCF_026170545.1 Melanerpes formicivorus | reverse complement strand
TCCCCCAACCGGGCTCTCGTCTCCCCCAACGCCCCACCGGGCGTCGCTGGACCAACGGGGAACCCCTGCCGGCGAAGCCCCGGCGGGACGAACTCCGCGAGAGCGGGCGCTCCGGGAGCGGGGAGCTACGGAGCGCTCCCCGAGTCTGCACTTAGGGGGACGAAGGCCCCTCCCCGCCCGGGGGAGAGCCTGCGAGGCGACCCCAGCCGCGCCGCTCGGCGGGCACCGAGGCGGCGATTGATCGTCAAGCGACGCTCAGACAGGCGTAGCCCCGGGAGGAACCCGGGGCCGCAAGTGCGTTCGAAGTGTCGATGATCAATGTGTCCTGCAATTCACATTAATTCTCGCAGCTAGCTGCGTTCTTCATCGACGCACGAGCCGAGTGATCCACCGCTAAGAGTTGTCTGGCTTTTCGGCACCGCCCCGCCAGTGCGGAGGGGCCGGGACCGCTCGCAAAGGAGCGGCCCCTCGGAGAGCGCGGCACGGCGGCCGCTCGCCTCACATTGACCGTACAAGCACAGGAGAGGGGGGGGAAATAAAACGAAACCCCGAAGCGGCAAAAGCAAGGGGCGGGGAGCCCGCGCTCCCGGCTTTTTTCCCTCCCCCGAGGAGGGAAAAACGCACCTTGCGGCGCTTCGGGGCCGGACCAGGCGCCCGGGCTCGCTCCGACCTCGGCGCGGAGGAGGCCCGCCGCGCGCCGCCGGGAACGTGCCCCGAACCCGGCCTCGCCTCGCGTGCACGGGGAAAGAAAACCCCCTTCGCTTCCCCACCCAACGGCGGGGGGGGGTGTGTCTCTCGCTGGCCGCCCCGTGCCGTCGCGGAGACGCCACGAATCGAGGCAGCGGAGACCCCCCCCCCCGCCCCGGGGAGCGAGGGGGGCCGGGCGCACAACCCCGCCGGAGGAGAGCGCGCGCGCGCCTCCGCACCGGCCCCTCCAACGCCGCCACCGCTGCGGCCCATCCCGGACTTTCTTTTCCCCCGCTTTGGCCCCGGGGCCGAGCCCCGGCCGGCTCGCGCCCTCGGGCGGCTTCCTCTCGCCACCGAACCCCCCCCCCGCCGCGGGGGACGGAAAACGGCTTGCGAGACGGAAAGCCCGAGCCCACGTGGGACACCGCCGCGGCGACCCGCCGGCCCTCGCCGGGCGGCGCACCCGCCGACCGACAAACCCCAGCGGCACGAGCCCCTTCCATCCTCCCCCGGCGCCACCGCGCCGCCGGCTTCGCTCGCTCGACCCCTTCCGTGGCCCCGCGGCCAGGCGGACAGCGGACGGCGCTGAGCCGGGGGGCGGGCCCCCGCTCTCCCCGTTTCCACGCGGAGACCGGGGGTGGGACGCCCCCGGCTGCCCGCCCGTCCCCCACCCGGCACGCGCCGGGAAGGCGAACGGGGAAGCCCGCGGGCAGGGCCCGGGACCGGGACAGCCGCAGCCGGTGGCAGGGTGCCCTCCGGCGAGGGACCGGAGCCGGAGACGCCGAGCGACGCCCGCCGCCGCTCGGACGCGGTCACGCCACCCGAAACCGGCCCCGGACGGGGGGGAACCGGCAGCGCGAGACCGCCGAGGGCGCCAGCTCGCCGGGGCCCCGCTCTGGGGCCTGGGCAAAGGGAAAAGGGACCGGGAGGTCCGCAGCGGCCCGCGCCGCAAGAGGCGCCGCCGCCGAGCCGCGGCAACGCGCCCGCACAAAACCCCCGGCGGGGGCGAAGCGCCCTGGGCCAGCCCCCACCGCGGGGGCTCGCCGCCCCGGCCCGCGAGAAGCCCGCGCTTCAACGCGCCGCCGGGGACGCCCGTGGCGAGGCGAGGCGCGGGCCGGACCACGGCCGACCTCGCGCGGTGGGCTCTCTCCGGCCGAGCGCTCGGACCGCAGAGAGGGGGGGGCAGCAGAGTCCCCTCCCCGGCCCGGCGGGCCCCCGGAGGACGACGAGCGCGACGACGGCGGACCTAGCCAGAGGCATTGCGGGGGCAACCCCCGCCCCTCTGAAGGCACCCGCCCGCCCCCGCGCTCGCCCCCGCATCCGGGGGTGGCGCGCCGAGCCGCCCGGGTCTTTAAACCGCCGCCCGGCTTCCTCCGCGGTAGGGCAAGGCCGCGGACGAAGGCGCGGAACGCTAGGTACCTGACCCTGGGGTGAGGGAAACCAGACTTAAGGCCCCGCGGGGGTGCCTCCCCCCACTGCCGCCGTCGGGGGGAGCGTCCGCCCGCGGGGGCCGCGCCCGACGTCCGCCGCCACCACCGCGCCCCTGGCCTGGCCCGAGGCCCGGGGTTTCCCTCAGTCAGCCGGCGCTGCGCTCGGGGAGGAGGGACGCGGCTGGGGACGCCCATGCCGCGCGCTCGCCGCGCGGCGAGCGCCCGGCTACGGCGGCCCCGGCGGCGGACCGGCGCAGGGCCGGCGACGACGGCGACGCGGCTGGGCGGGCCGAGGGCCCGGGAGAGCCCGCTCGACGACACCCGCGCGGACCGGGAGCATCGCTCGGGCGCCGCCCGATGCCCGTCCAGCGGGAAACGACTGA
>NW_027142674.1:25000-35000 GCF_026170545.1 Melanerpes formicivorus | reverse complement strand
TCCGACCCTGGCGGGCCGGGCTCCTCCCGCGAAGGCCGCGGACGAGGCGGCCCGGCAACCCGCTGACGCGGCTAGTTCCCTCGCGTGCGCACGCAAGCACACGCTTCCCGACTCCACGCGGCCACAGAGGCCGGCTGGGGCTCCCCCGCCCCCGAGGCCGGCCCCTGGCTGCCAGATCCCGGGCACGATTCAGGCAGCAGCAGCGGAAGCGAGCGATACCGACACGCCCGGCGGGGAGAAGGCCCTCGTCTCTCTCCCCGCCTTGCCACGGGAGCACCGGGACGTGCTAGAGGAGACAGCGACCCGCGGAAGCGGGGCGCGCCCCCGGCACGCCAGGACCTTAGAGCCGGGGCGGCTCGCTCGGCAGCGGGCGGGGGTACGGGCCACAAAGCCGCCCTTCTCAGGCTAGAGGTTTCATTTAGGGAGGAACCCTCGGGGACCCCACCCGGGCAGGTGAGGCCTCACGCGCGGCGCCGCTTTTAGCCCCTTTTAACTTTCGCGACGCCGCCGCCTCGCTCTCGGCTCGGCCAACCCCCGCCACACGCAGCTGCTCGCGGCCGGCACCCGCGGGTACCCGGAACCGAGGACGACACCGGCGCCTCACGCGTTTTAGGACACCTGAAAACTCACGGGGCCACGCAGCAGTCACAAAGCCGGTTGCGGTAGACCGGTCCCCGAACCCTGCCCCAGCGCCGGGGGGGAGGTGGAAAGGGGAGGATGCGGCAAGGCACGCGCCGGGCCGCTAACGCCACGGCTCCCCCCCGCTCGAGCCGCTCGGGGCTGGGGGAACGAGGACGACACCTCACACGCGACGGGAAGCGAAGTGGAAAGGAAGACCGCCCTTGCCCTGCCGGCCGGGGGCCCTTTCCGACGCGACCCGAAAGGCCTCATCGATCAACAAGGACAGAAGGAAAGGAAGCCAGCGGAGGCCCCACGGCCTCGCTCTTCTGGGACAGACACAGCCACGCGCACCCCGCCACCGCCCTCGGGAGCAGCCAGCAGGCACGGGGCTCGGCGTGCGGGCAACACGCCGGAGGAGCAAACGGGGCGCCCTCCAGAGATGGGGGGGGGGGGGCAAGCTGCACCGGGCCGCACCGGCTCACAGGGCACCTCTGCCTCCCCGAAATGTGGGCTTGCATTTTCCCTCAAGCTGCACCGAGTTACATCTCCATCACGGGGCGCCCCTCTGGAGCCAGGAGGAAGCCGTGCTGGGGCACCGGCTTGCCCTCCTCCCCCCATGCCGGGCTCCATAGCATACGAGTGGCCAGTCACCGCCGCTGGCTTTTCCCTTAGATGCCATGCCCCCGCGGGCTGCGGCTTTGGCCATGGGGGGGAACCCCCGTGAAGAGGGTCCAGTGCTGGGAACTCTCTCTGCCCCTTACCGGGCTCTCTCTCGCCGTGCCTGGACGGGCTTGCTTTCCATTCTTGGTGGGACCGACGCCGGCACCACGTCTCCCCGGCTTTCTCTGCCCCCGTGCCCCACCGGGCAAACTTCGCTTCGGGGGTTCCACACTTCGGCAGTGGCCGGCGCCAGCCACTCGTCAACTTTTTTTCTTTTCCCCGCTTTCGTTGCCGAGCCCGGGCTGGGCTCCGGCTCACGGACGAGCGAAACCCATCCAACACCGCTGAGGGTGCGCCAGCGGCCGCTCCAAACCGCCGCGCCTTTGTTCGGCCCCGCGGGTCCCCTCTCTGACCCGGGCGAAAGCCACCGAGAAGCCAGACGGACCCCTGCCCAGCCGCCTGGCGGGTGGCTTGGAGCAGCCGCTCGGCAGCGCTGCCCTGGGAGTGCTCGGCGTCGCTTGTTCCCTCATATACGGAACTGGAGGGCCGTCAGCTCCGCGAGCGCACAACCAGCCGACCTCCGCCCAGCGGCAGGTCGCAGAAATCACGCCGGCTTGTACGATGACGTAGGCGGAGGCAGAGCGCAACAGCGACCCCTTGGCGACAAGCGCGATCTCCGCGGAGAGCACGTCTACTCGCCGAGGGAGAGCACGTCTACTCGCCGACGGAGAGCACGTCTACTCGCCCAGGGAGAGCACGTCTACTCGCCGAGGGAGAGCACGTCTACTCGCCCAGGGAGAGCACGTCTACTCGCCGAGGGAGAGCACGTCTACTCGCCGAGGGAGAGCACGTCTACTCGCCCAGGGAGAGCACGTCTACTCGCCCAGGGAGAGCACGTCTACTCGCCCAGGGAGAGCACGTCTACTCGCCCAGGGAGAGCACGTCTACTCGCCCAGGGAGAGCACGTCTACTCGCCGAGGGAGAGCACGTCTACTCGCCGAGGGAGAGCACGTCTACTCGCCCAGGGAGAGCACGTCTACTCGCCCAGGGAGAGCACGTCTACTCGCCCAGGGAGAGCACGTCTACTCGCCGAGGGAGAGCACGTCTACTCGCCCAGGGAGAGCACGTCTACTCGCCCAGGGAGAGCACGTCTACTCGCCCAGGGAGAGCACGTCTACTCGCCGAGGGAGAGCACGTCTACTCGCCGAGGGAGAGCACGTCTACTCGCCGAGGGAGAGCACGTCTACCTCCCGCCTGAGGGAGAGCACGGGGGGGGGGGGACAAAGACAGGCGGCAGCAGCTTCGGTGAACGTCACCCGGGAGGCGACCGGGGCTGTCCCGGGGCAGTCCCGGGAAGCCGGCGTCCGACACAGGGAACCGTCAGCTGCCGGACCGGGGCGAATCCCCGCGGCCACGGCAGGGGTGGGGGCTCGAAGACAGCCGGCAGCCGCTTCGGTGAACGTCACCCGGGAGGAGACTGGGGCCCTCCCGGGACCGTCCCGGGAAGACGACGTTCGGCACGAGATCCCGGCCGCGGCCGGACCGGCTCGAAGCCTCGCGGTCCCGGCAGCAGCCGGAGCCGCTCGCCGCCTCGGGCTCCCGGCCCCCTACAGATCCGGCGACTCGTTCGCGGGGCGGCGGGGGGAGGCAGTGGAGGGGGTGCGGGGAGAAGCGGCAGCGGAGGCGGAGGGGGGGGGGGCTCGAAGACAGCCGGCAGCCGCTTCGGTGAACGTCACCCAGGAGGCGATCGGGGCCGTCCCGGGGCCGTCCCGGGATGCCGGCTTCCGGCACGGGGGTCCCGGCCGCGGCCGGACCGGCTCGTATCCCCGCGGCTCCGGCAGGGGGGGGGGGGGGCTCGAAGACAGCCGGCAGTCGCCTCGGTGAACGTCACCCGGCCGGCGACCGCGGCCGTTCCGGGGCCGTCCCGGGAAGCCTGCGACAGGCACGGGGTCCCAGCCGCGGCCGGACCGACTCGAAGCCCCGCGGCCCCGGCACGGGGGAGGCCCAAAGACTGGCGGCAGCCGCTTCGCTGAACGTCACCCGGCCGGCGACCGGGGCCGTCCCGGGGCCGTCCCGGGATGCCGGCATCCGGCACGGGGTCCCGGCTGCGGCCGGAGCGGCTCGAATCCCCGCGGTCCCGGCAGCAGCCGGAGCCGCTCGCCGTTCGGGCTCCCGGCACCCTACGGATCCGGCGACTCGTTCGCCGGCGGCGGGGGGAGGCAGTGAAGGAGGTGCGGGCAGAAGCGGCAGCGGAGGCGGAGGGGGGGGGGGGGCTCGAAGACAGCCGTCAGCCGCTTCGGAGAACGTCACCCGGCCGGCGACCGCGGCCGTTCCGGGGCCGTCCCGGGAAGCCTGCGACAGGCACGGGGTCCCGGCCTCGGCCGGACCCGCACTGGGTGCCGCCGCCTCGGGCTCTCGGGACGGTATGGATCCGCCGACTCGTTCGCCGGCGGCGGGGGGAGGCAGTGGAGGGGGGTGCGGGGAGAAGCGGCAGCGGAGGCGGAGGGGGGGGGGGGCTCGAAGACAGCCGGCAGCCGCTTCGGTGAACGTCACCCGGCCGGCGACCGGGGCCGTCCCGGGGCTGTCCGGGGATGCCGGCTTCCGGCACGGGGTCCCGGCCGCGGCCGGAGCGGCTCGAATCCCCGCGGTCCCGGCAGCAGCAGGAGCCGCTCGCCGTTCGGGCTCCCGGCACCCTACAGATCCGGCGACTCGTTCGCCGGCGGCGGGGGGAGGCAGTGGAGGGGGTGCGGGGAGAAGCGGGCCGCGGAGGCGGAGGGGGGGGGGGGGCTCGAAGACAGCCGGCAGCCGCTTCGGTGAACGTCACCCGGGAGGCGACCGGGACCGGCCCGGGAAGCCATCGTCCGGCCCGGGATCCCGGCCGCGGCCGGACCGGCTCGAATCCCCGCGGCCCCGGCACGGGGGAGGCCCAAAGACTGGCGGCAGCCGCTTCGCTGAACGTCACCCGGCCGGCGACCGGGGCCGTCCCGGGGGCCGTCCCGGGATGCCGGCTTCCGGCACGGGGTCCCGGCCGCGGCCGGACCGGCTCGAATCCCCGCGGTCCCGGCAGCAGCCGGAGCCGCTCGCCGTTCGGGCTCCCGGCACCCTACAGATCCGGCGACTCGTTCGCGGGCGGCGGGGGGAGGCAGTGGAGGGGGTGCGGGCAGAAGCGGCCGCGGAGGCGGAGGGGGGGGGGGGGCTCGAAGACAGCCGGCAGCCGCTTCGGTGAACGTCACCCGGGAGGCGACCGGGACCGGCCCGGGAAGCCATCGTCCGGCCCCGGATCCCGGCCGCGGCCGGACCGGCTCGAAGCCCCGCGGCCCCGGCACGGGGGAGGCCCAAAGACTGGCGGCAGCCGCTTCGCTGAACGTCACCCGGCCGGCGACCGGGGCCGTCCCGGGGCCGTCCCGGGATGCCGGCTTCCGGCACGGGGGTCCCGGCCGCGGCCGGACCGGCTCGAATCCCCGCGGTCCCGGCAGCAGCCGGAGCCGCTCGCCGTTCGGGCTCCCGGCACCCTACGGATCCGCCGACTCGTTCGCCGGCGGCGGGGGGAGGCAGTGGAGGGGGGTGCGGGCAGAAGCGGCAGCGGAGGCGGAGGGGGGGGGGGCTCGAAGACAGCCGGCAGCCGCTTCGGTGAACGTCACCCGGCCGGCGACCGGGGCCGTCCCGGGGCCGTCCGGGGATGCCGGCTTCCGGCACGGGGTCCCGGCCGCGGCCGGAGCGGCTCGAATCCCCGCGGTCCCGGCAGCAGCCGGAGCCGCTCGCCGTTCGGGCTCCCGGCACCCTACAGATCCGGCGACTCGTTCGCCGGCGGCGGGGGGAGGCAGTGGAGGGGGTGCGGGGAGAAGCGGGCAGCGGAGGCGGAGGGGGGGGGGGGGGGCTCGAAGACAGCCGGCAGCCGCTTCGGTGAACGTCACCCGGGAGGCGACCGGGACCGGCCCGGGAAGCCATCGTCCGGCCCGGGATCCCGGCCGCGGCCGGACCGGCTCGAATCCCCCGCGGCCCCGGCACGGGGGAGGCCCAAAGACTGGCGGCAGCCGCTTCGCTGAACGTCACCCGGCCGGCGACCGGGGCCGTCCCGGGGGCCGTCCCGGGATGCCGGCTTCCGGCACGGGGTCCCGGCCGCGGCCGGAGCGGCTCGAATCCCCGCGGTCCCGGCAGCAGCCGGAGCCGCTCGCCGTTCGGGCTCCCGGCACCCTACGGATCCGGCGACTCGTTCGCCGGCGGCGGGGGGAGGCAGTGGAGGCGGTGCGGGGAGAAGCGGCAGCGGAGGCGGAGGGGGGGCGGGGGGGGACGATAGTGGCGGGGGGCGGGGGGTGCTCGAAGGCAGCCGGCAGCCGGTTCGGTGAACATTCGCCGGGGCGGGGGGGCGACCTGTCCGTGCCCGGGGCAGCCCCGGGAAGCCGGCAGCCAGCACGGGGGTCCCGGCAGCACCTGTTCCCTGCCCTGGGACTTGCCGTGCCCGGCGGCCGGTTGCCGGGTGGGGGGAGCGATGAGAGGCGGGGCGCAGCGGCCGGGGCAGCGCCGGGCCGCAGCGGGGGGCTGGGCGGGTGGGGTAGGCGTCGAGCGGCAAGCCCTCGGCTGCAGCGAATGTTCGGCGGTGCGGGGCGGGGGGGGGACGGGACGACACGTTGGGGGCGCCGAGTCCGAGCCACCCCCGGCCCCAGGGGCGGCCGGAGGGGGAGGCCGGTGCCTGGCCCTGGGAGCTGCTGGGCGCCGGATGGCCGAGGGTGCGTCAGAAGCCGCCCGAGCGGTCGAGCAGGTCCTCCAGAAAGGCCTAGGGTGGCTTCGAGGGCCCCGGGAGCAGTCGAGGGAGGCCTCCAGGCAGGTCTGGAGTGGATGGGAGGCCTTCCAAAGCAGACAAGGGAGGCTGCCAGCGGGGCCTAGGCTGGCACTGCAGCCTGTAAATGGTTGGGGGGGGGGGCCTCTGGTGCGGCCCTGGAGTCTCTGGGTGGCGTCCAGAGAGGTGCAAAAGATCCTCTGGTGCGGCCTGTGGTGGCGGAGAAGCCTGCAGAGCGTGCGGGGGAGGCTTCTGGTGCGGCCTGGGGTGGGTCGGAAGCCTGCAGAGCGTGCGGGAGAGGCTTCTGGTGCGGCCTGGGGTGGCTGAGAAGCCTGCAGAGCGTGCAGGAGAGGCTTCTGGTGCGGCCTGGGGTGGCTGAGAAGCCTGCAGAGCGTGCGGGAGAGGCTTCTGGTGCGGCCTGGGGTGGCTGAGAAGCCTGCAGAGCGTGCGGGGGAGGCTTCTGTTGGGGCCTGGGGTGGGTCAGAAGCCTACAGAGCGTGCGGGGGAGGCTTCTGGTGCGGCCTGGGGTGGGTCGGAAGCCTGCAGAGCGTGCGGGAGAGGCTTCTGTTGGGGCCTGGGGTGGCTGAGAAGCCTGCAGAGCGTGCGGGGGAGGCTTCTGCTGCGGCCTGGGGTGGCTGAGAAGCCTGCAGAGCGTGCGGGGGAGGCTTCTGGTGCGGCCTGGGGTGGCTGAGAAGCCTGCAGAGCGTGCGGGGGGAGGCTTCTGGTGCGGCCTGGGGTGGGACGGAAGCCTGCAGAGCGTGCAGGGGAGGCTTCTGGTGCGGCCTGGGGTGGGTCGGAAGCCTGCAGAGCGTGCGGGAGAGGCTTCTGCTGCGGCCTGGGGTGGGTCGGAAGCCTGCAGAGCGTGCGGGAGAGGCTTCTGTTGGGGCCTGGGGTGGCTGAGAAGCCTGCAGAGCGTGCGGGAGAGGCTTCTGCTGCGGCCTGGGGTGGCTGAGAAGCCTGCAGAGCGTGCGGGAGAGGCTTCTGCTGCGGCCTGGGGTGGCTGAGAAGCCTGCAGAGCGTGCGGGAGAGGCTTCTGGTGCGGCCTGGGGTGGCTGAGAAGCCTGCAGAGCGTGCGGGAGAGGCTTCTGCTGCGGCCTGGGGTGGCTGAGAAGCCTGCAGAGCGTGCGGGAGAGGCTTCTGCTGCGGCCTGGGGTGGCTGAGAAGCCTGCAGAGCGTGCGGGAGAGGCTTCTGCTGCGGCCTGGGGTGGCTGAGAAGCCTGCAGAGCGTGCGGGGGAGGCTTCTGCTGCGGCCTGGGGTGGCTGAGAAGCCTGCAGAGCGTGCGGGAGAGGCTTCTGCTGCGGCCTGGGGTGGCTGAGAAGCCTGCAGGGCGTGCGGGAGAGGCTTCTGCTGCGGCCTGGGGTGGGTGGGAAGCCTGCAGAGCGTGCGGGGGGAGGCTTCTGGTGCGGCCTGGGGTGGCTGAGAAGCCTGCAGAGCGTGCGGGGGAGGCTTCTGGTGCGGCCTGGGGTGGCTGAGAAGCCTGAAGAGCGTGCGGGAGAGGCTTCTGGTGCGGCCTGGGGTGGCTGAGAAGCCTGCAGAGCGTGCGGGGGAGGCTTCTGGTGCGGCCTGGGGTGGCTGAGAAGCCTGAAGAGCGTGCGGGAGAGGCTTCTGGTGCGGCCTGGGGTGGCTGAGAAGCCTGCAGAGCGTGCGGGGGAGGCTTCTGGTGCGGCCTGGGGTGGCTGAGAAGCCTGCAGAGCGTGCGGGAGAGGCTTCTGCTGCGGCCTGGGGTGGCTGAGAAGCCTGCAGAGCGTGCGGGAGAGGCTTCTGCTGCGGCCTGGGGTGGCTGAGAAGCCTGCAGAGCGTGCGGGAGAGGCTTCTGCTGCGGCCTGGGGTGGCTGAGAAGCCTGCAGAGCGTGCGGGAGAGGCTTCTGCTGCGGCCTGGGGTGGGTCGGAAGCCTGCAGAGCGTGCGGGAGAGGCTTCTGCTGCGGCCTGGGGTGGGTCGGAAGCCTGCAGAGCTTGCGGGGGAGGCTTCTGGTGCGGCCTGGGGTGGGTCGGAAGCCTGCAGAGCATGCGGGGGAGGCTTCTGCTGCGGCCTGGGGTCTCTGGGTGGCCTCTAGAGAGGTGCAAAAGACCCTCTGGGTTGGGCTGGGGTGGCTCTTGGACCCCTGCCACACAGTGGAGAGAGGCCTCCGGCCCGCCACCTGTGTCCCTGTGTGCCTGAGTGCCTGTGTCCCTGTGTCCCTGAGTGCCTGTGTCCCTGTGTCCCTGTGTCCCTGTGTCCCTGAGTGCCTGAGTGCCTGAGTGCCTGTGTCCCTGTGTCCTTGTGTCCCTGTGTCCCTGTGTCCCTGTGTGCCTGAGTGCCTGTGTCCCTGTGTCCCTGTCTGTGTACCTGTGTGCGAGAGTGTCCGGCACGCCACCCAGCGGCGGCGGGCAAGCAGGTAGGCGGGTGGGCGGGCCGGCGAGGGCCAGTGTGAGTTTGGGGGGTGGGGAGGGGAGGCGGCAGCTGGAAGCGTCAGAGGAGGGGGCGTGGCTCCGGCTGGCCCCGGGAGCAGGTTCCCGGGACCGGGACCGGCTGGACCCGGCGGGTGGTTGATCCCGGGGCGGGGGGCAGAGGCGGCGGGAAGCGGCAGCTGCGTGTGCGGCGGGGGGGTGGAGGGCGAACCGCGGCGGGAAGCGGATGCTTCAGAGCAGGTTACGGGGGCGGGGACGGACGACACCACCTGTCCCCGCCCCGGGACGGGCTGGACCCGGCGCCCTGGACCCGGCGCCGTGTACCCGCCGCCGCCCCCGCCGCCGCCCCCCTCCGCCACCCCGGGACCCCGACGTTTTTTGGCGCCCGCGCCTTTTTTTGCTCCCCGCCTGCCCGCGCTGCCCCGGGCCCTCCCCCGGGGCGGGGCGGGAGGGAGGGGACGGACGGACGGGTAGCCGGGGATCTCCGAGCGCGCGCCACCAGACCGAGGCGGGTCCCGGCGGCGGCGGCGGCGGCGGCGGCAGCAAGCGACGGCGGGGGGGGGCAGGCTAGGGAGAGAGGGGGGAGCGGCATGCGGTAGGGCTGGGGGGTTTGTTTCGGGGGGGAGGGGTGGGGGGGGGGTGGCAGCGGTCAGCGAGAGCGGGGAGAGGGGGAGCGGCATGCGGTAGGGCTGGGGTGTTTTTGGGGTGGGGGCGTTGGGGGGATTAGCGGGCGGGCGGGCAGCCCAGCCAAGCGGCAAGCCGGGGGGCGGGCGAGGGCGGCTTTAGGGCCGGAGGAGCGGAGCGCAACCTCCCCCGTGCAGGCTCCAGCGTGGAGAGCAGCAAGTTTTTGGGGACGGGGGACGACGGACGGGAGGGGCAGCGGCGAGAGGCTAGCTGCGGCAAGGGGCACCGGCACGGCCGCCCTAACAGCGCCGCCTCGGTCGCAGGGGTTAGAGAGCAGCCGGGCAGCCCGGGAGGGAAGCGGCAGCCCGCGAAGGGGGGGAAGGGGGGGGCTCCGCGCAAACCGCTAACGGGAGCCGGGGGGTGTGGGGAGCTGGGGGTGGCAGCAGCGGCAAGAGGCAACGTCGGGAGGGGGGGCTCCGCGCAAACCGGTAACGGGGGCCGGGGGGTGTGGGGGGGGGCGGTGGCGGCCGCGGCAAGAGGCAACGGCAGGCGGGGGGGCTCCGCGCAAACCGGCAGCGGGGGGGGGGGGGGGCGGGGGGGGTAGCGGCAAGAGGCAACGGCGGGGAAGGGGGGGGCTCCGCGCAAACCGCTAACGGGAGCCGGGGGGTGTGGGGAGCTGGGGGTGGCAGCAGCGGCAAGAGGCAACGTCGGGAGGGGGGGGCTCCGCGCAAACCGGTAACGGGGGGCCCGGGGGTGTGGAGGGGGCGGTGGTTGGCCGCGGCGAGAGGCAACGGCAGGGCGGGGGCGCTCCGCGCAAACCGGCAGCGGGGGGGGGGCGGGGGTAACGGCAAGAGGCAACGGCGGGAAGGGGGGGCTCCGCGCAAACCGGCAGCGGCGGGGGGGGCGGGGGGTAGCGGCAAGAGGCAAC
>NW_027142674.1:17500-20000 GCF_026170545.1 Melanerpes formicivorus | reverse complement strand
TGCAAAAGCCAGAGCTGTTAATTTGCCATTCCCGTGTTGGAACCCCTCCCCACACTCTTCTAATTTACATAACAGAGGGTCAATGCACAGGTTAAAGAGGAGTGGTGACATGGGATCGCCCTGTTTCACACCAGTTTTGATTCCTATTGACTCAGACTCTCCTTCTTTAGTTTTGATTCTGGTGTGGATGTTTTGATAGAAGTCCTTAATTAATGCTATTATGTGGTCATCCAGGCCCTTTTGCTTTAGCACCGCCAGGATGTGGGTGTGGCTCACTGAATCAAAGGCTTTGGCCAAATCGACAAAGACAACCCCCAGGGGTTTCTTTTGTTTCTTTGCATTCCTAATTAATAGCTGTAATAGTTTTAAGTTCTCAGCACAGCCAGAAGATTGAATGAAGCCTCTCTGCCTGGGGTTAATGGGACACGCCTTTGCCAACCTCGCAGTTAAGATTCTTGAATAGAGTCTCAGGATGATGGAACCAATAGTAATTGGCCGCCAGTTGTTAATATCATTTTGGCGTTCTGGCGCTGATGATTTAGGTATTAGGATTGTTCGGCATCCCCTTATTACATCTGGAATTTTGCCACTTAACAGCCAGAGATTAAATAG
The DNA here is from genome assembly GCF_026170545.1 of Melanerpes formicivorus. Taxonomy (NCBI): domain Eukaryota; kingdom Metazoa; phylum Chordata; class Aves; order Piciformes; family Picidae; genus Melanerpes; species Melanerpes formicivorus. Next base: position 19,388 of record NW_027142674.1, on the reverse strand, counting down.
TTCTTTGATCTCCTCACAATTTGGATCCATTTTAAGCAGGGCCTTCAGGGTGATCCCATCAGGGCCTGGTGCCGATTTTTTATTCATGTCTTTGATATTCTTAAGGATCTCTTTCTCTGTAATCAATTCCTTAAAAGCCGAATTATCTGCCTGCCCCACAGACTGGAATGCTCCAAGTCCTTGAAATAAGTTCTGAGACTCCCACCTAGATCTGAAGGTGTTACTGACCTCTTCCAGGGGGATGGCACATTGCGCAGAGTCTTTTTCATCCAGAATCATATTCGCTAACTTCCCTCGATCTAAGCGGAAGAGGCGTTGGAATCGGAGAAATTCTCCACGCTTTCTGGCTCTTTTTCTCATCCACTCCTTTTGAGGTTTCTTCTGCTGAGGTTTACGTTGGCTCTTTTTTGGCACTTTCTGTTCAATTGATTTCTCAAACAAATACAAATATTGGTCCTGAGCTACCTCATTGAGTAATTTTAATGAGTCTGTATTGCCTTCAATTATTTGTTTATATGTATTTTTAAGGATGGGCAGCTTCCCTGATGTCAGCTTTTCATTAATAGTCTTTTTATAGTGGGCTAGCAGCTCCCTTTCACCAGAAGATGGAATCACAGTCCTCTCCTCTTTTAACCTGTTCTTGCTCTCTTGTGTTTTCTCTCTTTCTGGCACCACAGTTTCTCTTAATAGTCTTCTCTTTTCACTGATCTGTTTGGCTGTTTTAGTTGTTAATTTTTCAGCAATCAATTTGTTAATATTTTTCCTCCCTTCAAACTCTTGATTTAGTTTCTGTAATAATTCTGTTTCCTCTTGGGACCAGATTTTCTTGTGAGCACCTCTTTTAGAGGTCTCTTTGGGGCGAGATGCTTCAATTCTTTCTGCGTTTCTCAGGGCTGGGTGAGCTAATCTCTTATGTTGTCCCAAGCCAATTTTAGTTTTAAAACATTTTTTACATTCTTCACACATAAACCCTTCTACCTGGGTAGGCTCTTGGACCCCTTTGCATTTTGGGAGATGGCATGAGATACTATGATGCTTTTCATTTGTCTTCCCACAGCGGGAACATTGGAAATTGATCTTTCTTTTCCCATGGGCTCTCTTTAGATGGTCAATCAATCTCGTCATATTGCCTGCCCGAGTGGTACAGCATGGACATGTCGAGTTGTCCTCTGGCATCTTCACCAGGGGGGTCCCAGGACAGATGTCAGCTGTATTATCCACCTCGGACGATGCGGTTAGTATTGAGAGCTGACTCATAGAGCTCGGGGTTTCAGGACACTCCACCTCCTCGTTCCTGCTCCTCTCTGTGGTTTCATCTCGGATATCTTTCCCATGAGCTGGAGAAGTGGGTCCTACATACACCTCCGGCAATACTATCAGTTTCTCATTCCAGATAGGATCGTAGGCAGTATTGTCATTGGCTATCATTGAGTTCATGAACTCTATTCCAGCCAGACATACCCCTATCTCCTCGTCTGGTAGTCTCATATCACGTTTGGTCGCAACCTCCAGCCAATCTGCAGGACTGGTCTGGGTGCCTATGGTGACAAAAAGGCTACGTAGTTGACGAACCATTTTGTGAAGTCAATGTGAGGGAGGAATCGGTCAGAAGCTCTTCCCTCCAAGAGCAACTGACTTTGCCCAACTAACTGCGCCGTGGGCTGAGCTAGCGTGTGGCAATTAAATCACCACTAAAATTTGTTTCGCCAAAACACTATCAGTCAGTGGCGAGCCAACTGATAAATAGGAGCGTCTAAGCTCCAGAGACTGGGGCAGAGACCAACTTAGTTACCCAGGAGGGTATCCAGCGGGACCACGTGGAGGTGTGGCCTCTGCAACTAAGCCCAGTTAGTAACTATGATTTCCCAAGAGAGTCCTGAGACTTCTT
>NW_027142674.1:0-7500 GCF_026170545.1 Melanerpes formicivorus | reverse complement strand
CTTTTTTTCTTTTCCCCGCTTTCGTTGCCGAGCCCGGGCTGGGCTCCGGCTCACGGACGAGCGAAACCCATCCAACACCGCTGAGGGTGCGCCAGCGGCCGCTCCAAACCGCCGCGCCTTTGTTCGGCCCCGCGGGTCCCCTCTCTGACCCGGGCGAAAGCCACCGAGAAGCCAGACGGACCCCTGCCCAGCCGCCTGGCGGGTGGCTTGGAGCAGCCGCTCGGCAGCGCTGCCCTGGGAGTGCTCGGCGTCGCTTGTTCCCTCATATACGGAACTGGAGGGCCGTCAGCTCCGCGAGCGCACAACCAGCCGACCTCCGCCCAGCGGCAGGTCGCAGAAATCACGCCGGCTTGTACGATGACGTAGGCGGAGGCAGAGCGCAACAGCGACCCCTTGGCGACAAGCGCGATCTCCGCGGAGAGCACGTCTACTCGCCGAGGGAGAGCACGTCTACTCGCCGACGGAGAGCACGTCTACTCGCCGAGGGAGAGCACGTCTACTCGCCGAGGGAGAGCACGTCTACTCGCCCAGGGAGAGCACGTCTACTCGCCCAGGGAGAGCACGTCTACTCGCCCAGGGAGAGCACGTCTACTCGCCGAGGGAGAGCACGTCTACTCGCCGAGGGAGAGCACGTCTACTCGCCCAGGGAGAGCACGTCTACTCGCCCAGGGAGAGCACGTCTACTCGCCCAGGGAGAGCACGTCTACTCGCCGAGGGAGAGCACGTCTACTCGCCCAGGGAGAGCACGTCTACTCGCCCAGGGAGAGCACGTCTACTCGCCCAGGGAGAGCACGTCTACTCGCCGAGGGAGAGCACGTCTACTCGCCGAGGGAGAGCACGTCTACTCGCCGAGGGAGAGCACGTCTACTCGCCGAGGGAGAGCACGTCTACCTCCCGCCTGAGGGAGAGCACGGGGGGGGGGGACAAAGACAGGCGGCAGCAGCTTCGGTGAACGTCACCCGGGAGGCGACCGGGGCTGTCCCGGGGCAGTCCCGGGAAGCCGGCGTCCGACACAGGGAACCGTCAGCTGCCGGACCGGGGCGAATCCCCGCGGCCACGGCAGGGGTGGGGGCTCGAAGACAGCCGGCAGCCGCTTCGGTGAACGTCACCCGGGAGGAGACTGGGGCCCTCCCGGGACCGTCCCGGGAAGACGACGTTCGGCACGAGATCCCGGCCGCGGCCGGACCGGCTCGAAGCCTCGCGGTCCCGGCAGCAGCCGGAGCCGCTCGCCGCCTCGGGCTCCCGGCCCCCTACAGATCCGGCGACTCGTTCGCGGGCGGCGGGGGGAGGCAGTGGAGGGGGTGCGGGGAGAAGCGGCAGCGGAGGCGGAGGGGGGGGGGGCTCGAAGACAGCCGGCAGCCGCTTCGGTGAACGTCACCCAGGAGGCGATCGGGGCCGTCCCGGGGCCGTCCCGGGATGCCGGCTTCCGGCACGGGGTCCCGGCCGCGGCCGGACCGGCTCGTATCCCCGCGGCTCCGGCAGGGGGGGGGGGGGCTCGAAGACAGCCGGCAGTCGCCTCGGTGAACGTCACCCGGCCGGCGACCGCGGCCGTTCCGGGGCCGTCCCGGGAAGCCTGCGACAGGCACGGGGTCCCAGCCGCGGCCGGACCGACTCGAAGCCCCGCGGCCCCCGGCACGGGGGAGGCCCAAAGACTGGCGGCAGCCGCTTCGCTGAACGTCACCCGGCCGGCGACCGGGGCCGTCCCGGGGCCGTCCCGGGATGCCGGCATCCGGCACGGGGTCCCGGCTGCGGCCGGAGCGGCTCGAATCCCCGCGGTCCCGGCAGCAGCCGGAGCCGCTCGCCGTTCGGGCTCCCGGCACCCTACGGATCCGGCGACTCGTTCGCCGGCGGCGGGGGGAGGCAGTGAAGGAGGTGCGGGCAGAAGCGGCAGCGGAGGCGGAGGGGGGGGGGGGGCTCGAAGACAGCCGTCAGCCGCTTCGGAGAACGTCACCCGGCCGGCGACCGCGGCCGTTCCGGGGCCGTCCCGGGAAGCCTGCGACAGGCACGGGGTCCCGGCCTCGGCCGGACCCGCACTGGGTGCCGCCGCCTCGGGCTCTCGGGACGGTATGGATCCGCCGACTCGTTCGCCGGCGGCGGGGGGAGGCAGTGGAGGGGGTGCGGGGAGAAGCGGCAGCGGAGGCGGAGGGGGGGGGGGGCTCGAAGACAGCCGGCAGCCGCTTCGGTGAACGTCACCCGGCCGGCGACCGGGGCCGTCCCGGGGCTGTCCGGGGATGCCGGCTTCCGGCACGGGGTCCCGGCCGCGGCCGGAGCGGCTCGAATCCCCGCGGTCCCGGCAGCAGCCGGAGCCGCTCGCCGTTCGGGCTCCCGGCACCCTACAGATCCGGCGACTCGTTCGCCGGCGGCGGGGGGAGGCAGTGGAGGGGGTGCGGGGAGAAGCGGCCGCGGAGGCGGAGGGGGGGGGGGGGGCTCGAAGACAGCCGGCAGCCGCTTCGGTGAACGTCACCCGGGAGGCGACCGGGACCGGCCCGGGAAGCCATCGTCCGGCCCGGGATCCCGGCCGCGGCCGGACCGGCTCGAATCCCCGCGGCCCCGGCACGGGGGAGGCCCAAAGACTGGCGGCAGCCGCTTCGCTGAACGTCACCCGGCCGGCGACCGGGGCCGTCCCGGGGCCGTCCCGGGATGCCGGCTTCCGGCACGGGGTCCCGGCCGCGGCCGGACCGGCTCGAATCCCCGCGGTCCCGGCAGCAGCCGGAGCCGCTCGCCGTTCGGGCTCCCGGCACCCTACAGATCCGGCGACTCGTTCGCGGGCGGCGGGGGGAGGCAGTGGAGGGGGTGCGGGCAGAAGCGGCCGCGGAGGCGGAGGGGGGGGGGGGGCTCGAAGACAGCCGTCAGCCGCTTCGGTGAACGTCACCCGGGAGGCGACCGGGACCGGCCCGGGAAGCCATCGTCCGGCCCCGGATCCCGGCCGCGGCCGGACCGGCTCGAAGCCCCGCGGCCCCGGCACGGGGGAGGCCCAAAGACTGGCGGCAGCCGCTTCGCTGAACGTCACCCGGCCGGCGACCGGGGGCCGTCCCGGGGCCGTCCCGGGATGCCGGCTTCCGGCACGGGGTCCCGGCCGCGGCCGGACCGGCTCGAATCCCCGCGGTCCCGGCAGCAGCCGGAGCCGCTCGCCGTTCGGGCTCCCGGCACCCTACGGATCCGCCGACTCGTTCGCCGGCGGCGGGGGGAGGCAGTGGAGGGGGTGCGGGCAGAAGCGGCAGCGGAGGCGGAGGGGGGGGCGGGGGGGGACGATAGTGGCGGGGGGCGGGGGGTGCTCGAAGGCAGCCGGCAGCCGGTTCGGTGAACATTCGCCGGGGCGGGGGGGCGACCTGTCCGTGCCCGGGGCAGCCCCGGGAAGCCGGCAGCCAGCACGGGGTCCCGGCAGCACCTGTTCCCTGCCCTGGGACTTGCCGTGCCCGGCGGCCGGTTGCCGGGTGGGGGGAGCGATGAGAGGCGGGGCGCAGCGGCCGGGGCAGCGCCGGGCCGCAGCGGGGGGGCTGGGCGGGTGGGGTAGGCGTCGAGCGGCAAGCCCTCGGCTGCAGCGAATGTTCGGCGGTGCGGGGCGGGGGGGGGACGGGACGACACGTTGGGGGCGCCGAGTCCGAGCCACCCCCGGCCCCAGGGGCGGCCGGAGGGGGAGGCCGGTGCCTGGCCCTGGGAGCTGCTGGGCGCCGGATGGCCGAGGGTGCGTCAGAAGCCGCCCGAGCGGTCGAGCAGGTCCTCCAGAAAGGCCTAGGGTGGCTTCGAGGGCCCCGGGAGCAGTCGAGGGAGGCCTCCAGGCAGGTCTGGAGTGGATGGGAGGCCTTCCAAAGCAGACAAGGGAGGCTGCCAGCGGGGCCTAGGCTGGCACTGCAGCCTGTAAATGGTTGGGGGGGGGGCCTCTGGTGCGGCCTGGAGTCTCTGGGTGGCGTCCAGAGAGGTGCAAAAGATCCTCTGGTGCGGCCTGTGGTGGCGGAGAAGCCTGCAGAGCGTGCGGGGGGAGGCTTCTGGTGCGGCCTGGGGTGGGTCGGAAGCCTGCAGAGCGTGCGGGAGAGGCTTCTGGTGCGGCCTGGGGTGGCTGAGAAGCCTGCAGAGCGTGCGGGAGAGGCTTCTGGTGCGGCCTGGGGTGGCTGAGAAGCCTGCAGAGCGTGCGGGAGAGGCTTCTGGTGCGGCCTGGGGTGGCTGAGAAGCCTGCAGAGCGTGCGGGGGAGGCTTCTGTTGGGGCCTGGGGTGGGTCAGAAGCCTACAGAGCGTGCGGGGGAGGCTTCTGGTGCGGCCTGGGGTGGGTCGGAAGCCTGCAGACCGTGCGGGAGAGGCTTCTGTTGGGGCCTGGGGTGGCTGAGAAGCCTGCAGAGCGTGCGGGGGAGGCTTCTGCTGCGGCCTGGGGTGGCTGAGAAGCCTGCAGAGCGTGCGGGGGAGGCTTCTGGTGCGGCCTGGGGTGGCTGAGAAGCCTGCAGAGCGTGCGGGGGAGGCTTCTGGTGCGGCCTGGGGTGGGACGGAAGCCTGCAGAGCGTGCAGGGGAGGCTTCTGGTGCGGCCTGGGGTGGCTGAGAAGCCTGCAGAGCGTGCGGGAGAGGCTTCTGCTGCGGCCTGGGGTGGGTCGGAAGCCTGCAGAGCGTGCGGGAGAGGCTTCTGTTGGGGCCTGGGGTGGCTGAGAAGCCTGCAGAGCGTGCGGGAGAGGCTTCTGCTGCGGCCTGGGGTGGCTGAGAAGCCTGCAGAGCGTGCGGGAGAGGCTTCTGCTGCGGCCTGGGGTGGCTGAGAAGCCTGCAGAGCGTGCGGGAGAGGCTTCTGGTGCGGCCTGGGGTGGCTGAGAAGCCTGCAGAGCGTGCGGGAGAGGCTTCTGGTGCGGCCTGGGGTGGCTGAGAAGCCTGCAGAGCGTGCGGGAGAGGCTTCTGCTGCGGCCTGGGGTGGCTGAGAAGCCTGCAGAGCGTGCGGGAGAGGCTTCTGCTGCGGCCTGGGGTGGCTGAGAAGCCTGCAGAGCGTGCGGGGGAGGCTTCTGCTGCGGCCTGGGGTGGCTGAGAAGCCTGCAGAGCGTGCGGGAGAGGCTTCTGCTGCGGCCTGGGGTGGCTGAGAAGCCTGCAGGGCGTGCGGGAGAGGCTTCTGCTGCGGCCTGGGGTGGGTGGGAAGCCTGCAGAGCGTGCGGGGGAGGCTTCTGGTGCGGCCTGGGGTGGCTGAGAAGCCTGCAGAGCGTGCGGGGGAGGCTTCTGGTGCGGCCTGGGGTGGCTGAGAAGCCTGAAGAGCGTGCGGGAGAGGCTTCTGGTGCGGCCTGGGGTGGCTGAGAAGCCTGCAGAGCGTGCGGGGGAGGCTTCTGGTGCGGCCTGGGGTGGCTGAGAAGCCTGAAGAGCGTGCGGGAGAGGCTTCTGGTGCGGCCTGGGGTGGCTGAGAAGCCTGCAGAGCGTGCGGGGGAGGCTTCTGGTGCGGCCTGGGGTGGCTGAGAAGCCTGCAGAGCGTGCGGGAGAGGCTTCTGGTGCGGCCTGGGGTGGCTGAGAAGCCTGCAGAGCGTGCGGGAGAGGCTTCTGGTGCGGCCTGGGGTGGCTGAGAAGCCTGCAGAGCGTGCGGGAGAGGCTTCTGGTGCGGCCTGGGGTGGCTGAGAAGCCTGCAGAGCGTGCGGGAGAGGCTTCTGCTGCGGCCTGGGGTGGCTGAGAAGCCTGCAGAGCGTGCGGGAGAGGCTTCTGCTGCGGCCTGGGGTGGCTGAGAAGCCTGCAGAGCGTGCGGGAGAGGCTTCTGCTGCGGCCTGGGGTGGGTCGGAAGCCTGCAGAGCTTGCGGGGGAGGCTTCTGGTGCGGCCTGGGGTGGGTCGGAAGCCTGCAGAGCATGCGGGGGAGGCTTCTGCTGCGGCCTGGGGTCTCTGGGTGGCCTCTAGAGAGGTGCAAAAGACCCTCTGGGTTGGGCTGGGGTGGCTCTTGGACCCCTGCCACACAGTGGAGAGAGGCCTCCGGCCCGCCACCTGTGTCCCTGTGTGCCTGAGTGCCTGTGTCCCTGTGTCCCTGAGTGCCTGTGTCCCTGTGTCCCTGTGTCCCTGTGTCCCTGAGTGCCTGAGTGCCTGAGTGCCTGTGTCCCTGTGTCCTTGTGTCCCTGTGTCCCTGTGTCCCTGTGTGCCTGAGTGCCTGTGTCCCTGTGTCCCTGTCTGTGTACCTGTGTGCGAGAGTGTCCGGCACGCCACCCAGCGGCGGCGGGCAAGCAGGTAGGCGGGTGGGCGGGCCGGCGAGGGCCAGTGTGAGTTTGGGGGGTGGGAGGGGAGGCGGCAGCTGGAAGCGTCAGAGGAGGGGGCGTGGCTCCGGCTGGCCCCGGGAGCAGGTTCCCGGGACCGGGACCGGCTGGACCCGGCGGGTGGTTGATCCCGGGGGCGGGGGGCAGAGGCGGCGGTAAGCGGCAGCTGCGTGTGCGGCGGGGGGGTGGAGGGCGAACCGCGGCGGGGAAGCGGATGCTTCAGAGCAGGTTACGGGGGCGGGGACGGACGACACCACCTGTCCCCGCCCCGGGACGGGCTGGACCCGGCGCCCTGGACCCGGCGCCGTGTACCCGCCGCCGCCCCCCGCCGCCGCCCCCCTCCGCCACCCCGGGACCCCGACGTTTTTTGGCGCCCGCGCCTTTTTTTGCTCCCCGCCTGCCCGCGCTGCCCCGGGCCCTCCCCCGGGGCGGGGCGGGAGGGAGGGACGGACGGACGGGTAGCCGGGGATCTCCGAGCGCGCGCCACCAGACCGAGGCGGGGTCCCGGCGGCGGCGGCGGCGGCGGCGGCAGCAAGCGACGGCGGGGGGGGCAGGCTAGGGAGAGAGGGGGAGCGGCATGCGGTAGGGCTGGGGGGTTTGTTTCGGGGGGGAGGGGTGGGGGGGGGGTGGCAGCGGTCAGCGAGAGCGGGGAGAGGGGGGAGCGGCATGCGGTAGGGCTGGGGTGTTTTTTGGGGTGGGGGCGTTGGGGGGATTAGCGGGCGGGGCGGGCAGCCCAGCCAAGCGGCAAGCCGGGGGGGCGGGCGAGGGCGGCTTTAGGGCCGGAGGAGCGGAGCGCAACCTCCCCCGTGCAGGCTCCAGCGTGGAGAGCAGCAAGTTTTTGGGGACGGGGGACGACGGACGGGAGGGGCAGCGGCGAGAGGCTAGCTGCGGCAAGGGGCACCGGCACGGCCGCCCTAACAGCGCCGCCTCGGTCGCAGGGGTTAGAGAGCAGCCGGGCAGCCCGGGAGGGAAGCGGCAGCCCGCGAAGGGGGGAAGGGGGGGCTCCGCGCAAACCGCTAACGGGAGCCGGGGGGTGTGGGGAGCTGGGGGTGGCAGCAGCGGCAAGAGGCAACGTCGGGAGGGGGGGCTCCGCGCAAACCGGTAACGGGGGCCGGGGGGTGTGGGGGGGGGGCGGTGGCGGCCGCGGCAAGAGGCAACGGCAGGCGGGGGGGCTCCGCGCAAACCGGCAGCGGGGGGGGGGGGGCGGGGGTAGCGGCAAGAGGCAACGGCGGGAAGGGGGGGGCTCCGCGCAAACCGCTAACGGGAGCCGGGGGGTGTGGGGAGCTGGGGGTGGCAGCAGCGGCAAGAGGCAA